>NW_020272843.1:347299-642705 GCF_003268045.1 Sipha flava
ATCTTATATACAAATATATATTATTATATATATTTATTATTTGTATATAAATAAAATTCAATATTGTACTCCAATATTGAATTGTAATTTTCATCTATCTTTAAAA
The DNA here is from genome assembly GCF_003268045.1 of Sipha flava. Classification (NCBI taxonomy): domain Eukaryota; kingdom Metazoa; phylum Arthropoda; class Insecta; order Hemiptera; family Aphididae; genus Sipha; species Sipha flava. Next base: position 347,406 of record NW_020272843.1, read on the forward strand.
ACATTTCCAGATGCTGGTATAATATTGTGTGTTTCACAATATTCACAATAAATTTTATAAATATGTGCTTTTAAACTCATTAGGTACCAATATATTTTTTTGATGAAAAACTTCTGCAATGATGTGATAGCTGATAAGTAATGATACCACGTCCCTAAACACGACTCTGGACTCCCTTGATAATGATTTGCGAATCCAAACGGAAAATGTAATACCAACTTAAATAATAGTTCCCTTTGGATTTGGTTACCTTAAATATTCATTACCATCATTATAGCATGAAGTTGAGAATTTCTTATGTGATTCTAAAATTTTTTAAATTCTATTGATATCTAATGACTTTTAACAAGTTCTTATATTATTAAAACTGTTTAGTTTGTTTATCATGTAAATCCTACAAGAATTATGATTTTTTTTTTAAAAATGCATTTTGATTTAACCAAGTATTTCTTTTTTTTTTAATATTTATTTAATAAATAAATTTAAATTTTATAAAAATATTTATATACTTCAAGGTAAAATAATATACTTTATGTACAAAATTAACATTTTTAATGTCTTTTTTTTAAGAAACTATAAAAACATCTGGTGTTATATTAGTCGTTTTTGTATCCTAGCAACCAGTTCAAGTATAGAATAAACAAATAATTAATTATTTAGAAAGCACAAATAATCTGTACTATTTTAGAAATGGCCCCATCAATATATTACCAAGTAATTCTTTATTTTAATTGCTATTATTTTTTATTGTACTATCTAATTGAAATAATAGTTTGTGTTTTGAAAACTTATAAATTGCCATATCCAACCAGGACAGCAGTTGTGGAATGGTTCATTGTCGCATTATTGTATCCAGTACAGAGAAGTCGTATGGCTCTGGGTAGCAAAGGAAACCTTACTGATAAAGCACCACCTATTGTCATATCTTCAATACTTAACATCTCAACAATATTGGGCACACTACATTTAATTAGATGGCAAACTTATGTAATTTATTTAGAAATAATTATTGGATATATTGAATTAACTTTTGAATCAATAAGTTTTGTGTTAGGATTTATTCATTTACTAACTCACAAATCTAATATGTATTAAAATACAACACAACTTATTTTATAAAAGTATGCATACTTACATATAATAATATAGAACATTATTATATAATAATTAAAAAATGAAACAATTTTTTATTTGTATATACTTCAATTAGAATTCCAGAATTTCTTCTTCAGATGATTCTGTAGTTGAATTAGATGAAACTATAGAATTTAAATTACTAATTGAAATACCAACACCACTATCTTCAATAATTTTATTGAAAAGGAGTTCTTGTAATTCTTTTACTTTTTCCTTGATCTGTCTATTACATGCATGGAAAATTGCATTTAATTCATAGTTGGCTCTCTTAACTAAAGCTGTATGTAAGGTAAGTAAATGAACATTTTCAACTAAACATTTAAAATCAGGACTATTATTAGCAAAATTCTTCTCAAATTCTGTTAATCCTTCACAAGCAGTTTGCCAATCAATTTGTATTTTGATTTTACGCAATTTCCTAAAAATAACATCAGCATTAACACAAATAATACACAATATTATAATAATTTTATATACATACTCTTTTAAAAGAATGTATTCTTCTTGTTTATCAGATATCAGTTTTGGAATTTCTCGTTTAGAATTCTTGAATTGTTCAGTAGCTCTATAGAAAAATTATTATTTAAGGACCATAGTTATAAATATATAATTCTAACATAATTTTCATTAAGAAAATGTTTTTTCACATATGTAAAAAGAAAATAATTACCTAAGTGGAGTAACCTTGCATTTTCCCCAAAACTTTTAATGTTACCATAATTCTTACTTTTTCACATGTCAGGCTCATATATTTAAAATATAATTTTATTATTTGTTATATTGATTTGTAATATAAATTACATGTTACCATATTTAATGATTATTTAAAAAGGTTGGTTTTTGATTAATCAAAAAGGTTGTTAAATCCTATGTGTTTTAACCAATTAATTATTTACTCACTCAAGCAATATTTTTTTGCCTCGATCACCAAATAATACAGAGTTAGAAATGATGTTTTCTTTTTCGGCGTTTACCCATTTCATGTTCTGAAACAACGCCAATTGCATTTCAGCAGGTTCTGAAAAATGAATATACAATTAAAATTACAAACGAAAATAGTTTTGGTATGAGTTTTATTGGTAACAAACTAAGCATTCAGATAATATATACCTAATTTGATGAAACTAGAACGTCGTTTTGTATAGTCGCTGGACATCGTTTGAGTTTTTCAATCTCAGATTAATAAATTGTAGTATGTAGTATATATTAATAAATCGTACGAAAATACAGTTACACAAAAATTTAAAATTCCCTAAAAATTTTAAAACAGCGTATACTGGTTTTTGTCTTGGAATTGATTGGTGATAATAAATGTGGTAATAATTAACAATAAGTGTTACCATTAAGCAACAGTCATACACATTTGTGTAGTACTATTGAACGACACTGACTCTACGGCAGATTATCACTTTTCACTATCAAGTTTTAATCAAAATTAGTATTTTTATATATCTGTAGTTTAAATATGGGTAACTGTCATAAGCCTATATCATAAAGATATATTATAATTATATATTACAGTATGTAATCAAGGTGGATATATAAAATATACAGTCTGATTGTATATCCACCTTGTATGTAATATACGACTATTATATATTAGTATAGTCTTTATTATCCCATGGTCACAAATGTATGAAACAATTTGTTTTATATATCTGTGGTGTATGCCGTACATGGAAGATCTAAGACCGTAACATCGACCAAGATTATGTTTCTGCTCACCGTTATAAAATAAACCAAGGTTTATGTGTCGTTGATCGCTAGCAAAACATTTATCATAAATACAAAATTAATTTCTTATAAGTTTGGGTTTTTTCCATTTCAGTCATCAACAACAACGTACTCAGGTACTCTTCTAATATTCAGATAAAATATAAGCTGTGAATCTTGTTTGTTCTTTGTTAAGGACGAGCACAAAATGTTATCTTCATCAAGGTCTTACCTTATTGTTAATAATGCTCCTTGGTAAATTTTATTTACAGTGTCACAATATCTGTACAGTTGTACTCTAGTACAGTGCTCATTTTATTTTGGGTTTGGTTTGATATTCAATTGAAACAAACGGACATTTGTTTTGCAATTATATCTGTGGTAAGTTTTTGAATTTATTTTTTCTAAACCCTATCGCGTACATAATTTAATGTAATGTGTTATTAGAAAAATGGATGCAAGCAATGATTATTTATTTGCTCTACAACTACAAAATGATTTAGTCGACCTCACTGATATTGGTGATAATGAACATGTGGATATCACTAAATTTTCACCAGGTGTAAATGCTGCAGTCAATTTGGAAAATCATGAAATCGATGTAAAAAAACAAAAGCGTAGTTGTACCGATATATCATCTCAACCGATAAAACGACCATGCAACAAACTTGTGAAGACTACTGAAGATATAGTTGATATTTCATGGGAAACATTAGACCCTAATCCAGATATACACAGTCTATTTTTGGCATTCAACAAGCAATATTTTTGGGGGACTTTGGAAACAGTCGTTATACAATGGAGCAAGAGGATGACCGTTTGTGCTGGTTTGTGCAGGTATCAAAGAGGATTTTGTTCCATTAGTCTAAGTGAGCCATTGCTAAAACTTAGACCTCGGAAAGATTTAGTTGAAACATTATTACATGAAATGATACATGCATATTTGTTTCTTACTAACAACAAAGATCATAGAGATAGAGATGGACATGGACCAGAATTTTGTAAACATATGTACAGAATAAATGTAGTAGCCGGTACTAAAATATCGATTTATCATGATTTTCATGATGAAGTAAGGTTGTATAAACAACATTGGTGGAAATGTAATGGGCCATGTCAATATAGCAGACCATTTTATGGATTTGTAAAAAGAAGTATGAACCGTGCACCAGGACCAAGCGATAGATGGTGGGCCAATCATCAAGCTATTTGCAGTGGAAGTTTTATTAAAATCAAAGAGCCTGAAGGTTATGGATTGAAAAAAAAATCAACTGTCCCTCCAGTTTCTAAACAATCAGCAGTTAAATATGTTAATAAAATTACTAATTTTATTAAAATATTAGATTCTCCGGAAAAAAAAATCTCCGAAGATAAAGCTAAACTATATTCCAAATCTATTGAAAGTAATCAACAAAAAGTACAACTGAATTCAAATTTAGAAACTATAAAATTAACAGTAGATTCTCCTTTAAAGAATATTTCTGAAAACATTACCAATCAAGATTTATGTCTAGTAAATGATGAAACAACTTTATGTCCTGTATGTAATGATTCTGTGTTAACAGACTGGTTGAATATCCATTTACAAAATTGTAGTCAGTTGAATGAAATGTTTGGCAGTGAAATTGTAGATACATGTAGATGTCCAGCTTGTAATGAAAAAGTTAGTAGAACTTTAATGAATGAACATTTAGATAATTGTAAAATTTTGAATAATGTATTTGAAAATGTTTCTGTGAGTTCACTTGATAATTCTGACTATGTGAACTGTCCAATTTGTGATAAAAAGGTCAAAGAAATGAATATCAATACACATTTAGATGTTTGTATACCAGAGGAATCATCAAATACTGATGTAAAAAATCTAATAAAATGCCCTTGCTGTGAAAATATATTTAGTAGCATAATAGAACTAGATGATCATATTGATAACTGTTTGTTATGAAACACAATGATAATACATCATAATACTTATATTTTACATCTCTTTATAATTTATTCAAATGTATTACATTTATTGATTTTTTTACCATATTTTAAGAAAAGATTTATAATTTTAATGATATATATGATAATGTACAAGTTTAGATTGTTTATTTCAAATATAAATACTAAAGTAAAGATTATATTTGTATTACGACCTCCTATGGGGGGGGGGGGTATTCCAGGAGATTGCACAGAGCCTTAAGGTTTCACTGCTTTAAGCGAAATGTCAACAAATATATCTCTTTTACAAGACTAAAAATTAAAATATAATAATAATAATTAAATTTAATTACATTTAAAAATACTCTAGTTAAGGGCTAGAACAGTGGCGTAAACTGGGCGGTTGCAAATGTGACACTCCACATCTAAAATGCGGTGGTGCAAAGATATGTTTTTGCACCATCAGAAAAAATTGAAAAATTTGAAATTTAGTTATATTTAGTTTATTGGACTAATAATAACTGGACTGGATAACTGTCACAGTTTAAGTTAATAACTTAATCAACAAAGTTTATCCTAAAATCTCTCATCTTTCCAATAAATCTAATGAATGACTCTGTGAATGTACAATTTTGGCCCCTAAAAACGACACCGTCAACATCATAAACAAAAAGTTCTTTCCATGTTCGAAGCTGATAAAAAAAACTATATTTTCATAGATACACTTACTAATCAAGGTGAAGCTATTGATATTCCGACTGAATTTTTTAAATCATTAAATCCATCAGATCTCCCTCACACAAACTTGATTTAAAAATTGGTGCCCATAATATTCTCATACGAAATTTAAATGCTCCCAAATTGTCCAATGGAACGAGATTAAAAATATTATCATTGAAAAAACACCTTATTGAAGCTGAAATTCTTACCGGCTCAGCGAGTGGTCAAATTGTATATATTCCAAGAATATCAATGATAACAAATGAGCATCCCTTCGAATTTAAACGTGTCCAATTTCCTATTAAACTTTGTTTTGCGATGTCAATTAATAAGGCACAAGGACAGGCAATGAAAGTTACAGGAATTGACATCAGCGATCCCTGCTTTACTCGTGGACGATTTGATGTTGCCTACTCCCGCGTGAGCTCAGAAAAAAACTTATACATATATGTCCCTGGTGAAAAAATTTATAATATTGTTTATAAAGAAATATTGGTTAATTGGTTGTTTTTTTTTTTTTTTTTATTAGGAAACTTAGTTAAAACCATTAGTTTCAACAATTATGATAATAATTGGTTGTTATGTAGCATTTTTCCAAAATAATAAAAATTACTTTTCAAAAAACATAGTTTTTTTTTTTTTTTAAGTTTAGTATAAAACACGAGGTATGAGTTTTATTAGTTGTCAGCCTATTTCAATTTAGATATTATGTTTAATTCGCCACTTTCTTCGTCGCATTTTTTATTTTAATGCGCATGCGTTAGCTAAATTTTTATATGCATCAGAGAGTTATCATCTGCATATGTGTATTAGCATTATCAAAATGAAAAATTCGACGAAAGAAAGCGGCTATCTCTATTTTTTCCCTGGGCAACGCCAGGTAATTCAGCTATCTATTTATATGTATGAAAATATACTGCTAGCATAATCGGGCGGAACTCTTTTCGCCCAAAAATGACCTTCCTCTTTTTGCCCACATTCTCTTTTCGACCAAAAATGAAAAAACAGTTTCCTCTTTTCGCCCAAAAATAATTGTATTATTTTCGCCCATAGTTTCACGTTTTACATTTTGGAAACCACTTTCTCAAAATTAATAATTTTTAAAAAATCTTAAATTACGTTTTTGATTGTTATTAATATAGTCAGTTGAGAAAAGTGTATAAAGGTGCCGACTCTTCTATCGAAATATATAGTTTAAAACACTTTAATAAACGTTATTATTACTTAAAAGTCATAATTAATATGAATATTTGTATTATTTTACAACAACAAAACAAACTATTTATTTCAGTAGTAACCTGATCAAATTATTTATTAGTTATTTTACATCGATAACACTATTTTAAATACTTATTTTTAACACTTATTAAATTATTATTAATAATTATATATTTTTTCTATTTTTTTATTTGATTATTATATGATTTTTTTTAAAAATTATTAATTTTGAGACAGTGGTTTCCAAAATTTAAAACGTGAAACCATGGGCGAAAAGAGGAAACTATTTTTTCATTTTTGGTCGAAAAGAGGAAGGTCATTTTTGGGCGAAAGGAGTACAGCCCGCATAATCACAGATAGGTAACAAATTTAAACCACAGTTTGAAACATATAAGTGGTAGGGATTTTTAACGGACTACGGGTTCAGCTATTATATATACTAGACTTGAATTTCACTTTAAAGATGCACAGATTGAGTTGTTACTGGAGTTAACATTGTTTAGACTATCCACTTCGACCAATAATTTTTTTTATTAACAATTTTAATTCTGTTAGTTCCTTAAGACATTGATCACAACCATCATAAAAATACTTAAGAGACCTATTTTTTAAGGAAAGACACAGTATTATAACATAAAATAACAATAATTATTATAATTTTATTAATATTATATAATATACAATATTATTAATATTATATTAATATTATAATCGGTCGGACATTAACCGACAGTTGGCGCACATGATACCGGGATGCAGCACCGGTCGGTACGTCTTGAGGACGTGCGGCACCCACCGGTAGCCTAGCGAGTCGTCATAGGCGCGGTGTTGGTGGACATCGGCGGGCAAGTAGCTGCCCGAACCGTCTACCGAGTTCAGTGCCGGATAGCCGCGTACCATCGTCGCCGTCCGCGACCGTCTGCGGTGCGCGCGCACGAAACCGTACCGTTTGCACCACCTCGGATATTACTGCCGACGCTACCGGTCGGTAGTGGTCTCGAATACACGAACAACGGTGACGACGGTGTCGTCGGTTTGCCGATGAACGAACGGTCACCGACGTCGTCCGGTGTTGTTCGTACGACGGCGGCCGTGGTGGCGCAGTACGGCGTCGGACGCAGTACGTACCACGACCAGGTTGACTGCCGTAGCACCGGCGTACGTGACCGTGTTGGTCAACCGTCGTGGTGTTGGCGCTGGTCCGCAGCCTAGGATGGCGGTACCGTTCCGGTTGACGATGCATCTGCCGTCTCTCGGGTGGTGAATCGTTATACATTTCGACTGACGTGAAACGAACAGAAAAACCTGAAAAAAAAAATGAGAAAATTAATAACAATTATTTATAGTGAAATTCGTGTAATCGGATCACTGTCGAAATGTGTGTTAGCAGTACTGAGTGTATTGACCTAGATGAAGCTATAAAAAAGATTAAAGATAGGAAAATAACTTTAAATAAAGTCGCAGGACAATTGAATATTTGGTCTTCGTGTGGCTTCGATCGATGCAAAATCGGATGTGACGCTATACAGTTTGTTTGCAATGCAGCAGAAATATTATGCGATTCTATACGTCATGGTAACCTAAACTGTACAGATAAATAATTTATAATTATATAATAAATATAATAATTTATTTAATACAGACATATTTTGTTAATTTCAATAAATCTAACATTTTATTCGATTAAGCACCTAAAATAAAAAATGAAACACTCACCAATAATCATTGGCGCAACTAGGGAGGGTGCTTTGGGTCCTTAGCACCCCCTAAGTCAAAATCAGCACCCTCTAAAAAATCGTTTAAAAATGTAATAAAAAAGTTGAATATTTATCGAATTACAATTATAACATAATAGTAATTTTTGTAATATAACATTTTGTTATTTATAATGTTGAATTGGATGTGTTGATTTTAATTTAGTAAAGATAAGGATGCCGGAGCGGTCAATTTATTTTAAATAGTCTGTGCTAAATATATCTATATGGTATATTAGTGCCTAACATACTAATATAATCTGGTATTCCCGAGGGACGGAAATAGTCTCGTCATTATGACATCTGGCATACGGGTGATACGCCGATATACCACAACAAACACAGCACAATCTACTAGGATACTAAGATTTATAATAAATCGTCTTAGGTTACAGTGTTTGTAGGTAACTCAAAACACTACATTTACGTATTACGTATGTTGTGTTAGAGACATTTCTAAGTTTCTTATATTATTATTTATGATTGCTAATAATAATATATCGATCGATATATTAAAAAATCTGGAGCTTAAGCACCCCCTAGTTCAAATGTCTAGTTGCGCCAATGCCAATAATAAATCATTTTTAGCTATTGTAAAACAACCAATGTATTATTTGAAATTTATTATCACTTACCACCACTGGTCTTGGTAAAAAGGACCAAATTGACTTAAAAAAATGTCGGTTTATCCAACTCTGTTGTTAAAGGAAATGTTGCTACTTAAAAAAAATGCAAATGCCTCAATAAAAGAGTTAAAAATTTGAAAACTATCGAAAAATGTGTATTTAGGCATTCCCTATCTCCTCCCGAAAACCGCATATCAATCCGATGCCACTGGACAGAATAATTTAGTGTTATCTCTAAATCACACTGTATATTTATACGCAAGCCATATTGGCTTGTAAATATAATTTGCACTGGCTCCTGATCTAACTGAAGTTTTTTTTATACGCAAATGGCCCTTAAATGTAGCCATTATCGAGTTTTTTTCTTTAACTCGGTTACTGAACGTTTCAGTTTTTCGTATAATCGAACCCATGTCATCACTGATTTGTTTTCTGTTCTTATGGTACGAATGCTTCAGGTCCCATATTACGTGTTAATTTTGATATAGCTCCAAAAACTTAAATGTGAATTTATTGCACCAATCACAAATGACGAAAAGCACAATGACAAAAACAGCGATGAATATGCAAAATGCACGATTATGAACAGGGGTTCTCTGCTCGCGTATCGATTGCCCTCAGTCCTTTGACTAGGGCACAAAAACCGCCTTTCAACCGCGTGCTGTCAAGGCGTGCGAGGCAAGGCAAGGTCTAGTTCACTCTTGCAGTCAGCTGCTCTCGCAATGTCTCGGCGAATGTGTACTGCCGGCATAAGACCCATTACTATTTCGGTTGTATAATTAATTGTTTTTATTAATATCGATTTCCTACATACAAATAAATAATTAAGATTTTTTTTTTATAACAACTTGTTAACTTTGTATATTGGTTAACTACAAAATACCAGGAATATTATTTAGTATATATAATGTCAAAAACAAATATTTTAGAAAGATCTCTTTTTGAGCTTAGTATAAACAAATAGCTTTAACTAAATATTCCAGTACAAATAAATACTGTATATCTATAACATTATTATTATTATTTTTTTTTTTTACAAATTACAAACATAATACTATACATTTTATTTTAACAAAGAATAAATACACAAAAGTATACTTTGTCCATGAATGTAACTACATGAAAACGAATTACAAATTATAAGTAGTTGCCCTAATATAGCTACATAAATTGTATAAAGGCCGGAAAAATAGTTACATTTTAATCTTAATTATTAAATAGATCATATATATATATATATAATATGTAATGGTGTACTTCTATTTCAAATGTAGATTGTGAATAATTTTTACACTAAAAGTAAAAGATTCTCCACTTTGAGTACATAAAAATTTATAGAAGAATGATAATTAGTAGCAAAGATCACATCATTTGATAAAGTTAATTTATTACTTAAAGGTGTGATGACAAAAATAAGAAATTTAATTTAAAATGATGTAGGTAAATTAAAAATGAAAACAATTAATTTCTCTTATCTTAATGATATGATCAATAATAACAATTCATATTTTATAATGTAAATTAACATTTATAACATAAGATATGCCATTTTTTCATTAATCAGAAAAAAAGAATGTACAGCATTTTATTATATTTCTGTTTTTTAAACAATTTATTCAATAGAGCTAACATTAATACTCAAAGTAATTAATAGGCAAAAATAACAAAACAATAATAAAAAAAAAATTCAGAAATTGTTTTCTTTTCTTAAAATAATGGTCCAAAATTTCAAATACAGTAAAATAATATATTAAATGTATAAATAAAGTCACTATAAATAAATTTATTTATAATGTGCTCATGTTTCTATTGTGATATTTAATATAGACAATTTAATGGTGTGAATATATATATGTGTGTGTGTGTGTGTTAACATTTTCTTTTGAATATATGCAATTTAAAAATTGTATTTTATATTACACTAAAGTTATACTGTATATTATATAACATTATAAGTATAATTTTACAGTTTAAATTAATTATTGTTCTAATTATTATTCTTAATTTGCTTTAGATATATAATACTTAGAAAATCAGTTATTCTTTTAATTTTAAACAATTATATTAGTATAATTAAGTAGTTATACTAGGCAATAATTTTATATCTGATGCTCTTTTTCTAAGTTTATAACTATAATTAATTTTGGCTTAATATTTTTTTATAATTAATTTAATTTTTATAATATATATAAATGTATGGTATGTAATAATAATTAATGGGTCATTTTATTTAAAAAATAAAAATAAAATAAATAGGAACTAAAATTATTCAATGCTAATAATTTTTTATAAATTGCTTATACTCAACAATTGACAATATAGGTTTTTATAGTAACTGTAAATTATTTATTACATAAAATAGTTAAAATATTTAATTAAAAATAAACAAATAGACCATCTAGTACAGTATACATCGTTTATAAAAACCTTCAGACTTTAAGTGACTTTGTACAATTGTTGTTTAAATCATTCTAATAAAATAATAAATGCTATTTTCTTTCATTTAAAATTAATTAAAATATACAAAAAAAAACTTTATTTAATTAAAAATAATGAGACATAATAAAAATTGATTTCTTTTTACTACTTATTATTATAAGTAAGCATTTATTTATAGTTAATAAACAAACAAGACCATAGTACTGTACTATTGAGAATTAAATCAATGCTATGAATATAACAGATTTATTAAAACAATCTAGACTGTATTTAACAATCAATGTCAATTATAAATATAGTAATGTAATGTTAAAAATATATTATATGTAAATTTGTTCTTTTAAGTAAATGAGAAAAATAATAATAAAATAATGCTGATAAGCAATAATCTTTAACAAAAAAAAAAAATAAATAAATAAATAAATAAATAAAGAAAGGAAGGATGATAATTTAAATTATAAAATTTTAGTTAGAAAATAAATCTCAAAAAATTTAATTTTTGAAAAAATGACTAGATATTTACTAAAATCTATTTGATCATTTTACAATATTAAAATTTGATCTAATTTAATTATTTATAATAATTATACCCAAATGAGATATTCCAATAATAAACAATATAGTTTTCAAAAATTAATAGGATGTTATTATTTCATCTTGTTTTACTTGTTAGGAGATAAAATAATTACTTTTTCTTTTGAAAAATTGGATGACCATTGGATTACCACTGAAAATATTCTGGACAGTTCAAAATGACATTTTTATAATTCAAAATGCTCACAAAATTAATAGGGTTTTAAAATGTTATAAAATTATATGATTAAATTTTTGTAACCATTTCAAATATATTATAAATATTTTATATGAAATCTAAAATATTACTTTCATACATTTTGCTATAAATTAACTAAATATAGTATACATTTTTAACAATTACCTATATTTATTGTGAACATTTTGAGCATTCAACATGTTTAGTAATTGTATGATAAATCCATTAGAAGTTTTGCTTTTTAACAGAAGTTATTTTTCAGAATTTCTACAAAGTTGATCTGTTTATGTGGTACTATGGCATTAAATATAAATGTACAATCTATCCAATATGTTGGGTGTTTAATATGAAATCTACATTTACATTTAATAAATGAAACAGAAAAAAGTATAAATATGATAAATATATTAATTAATTAATATACAAAAAAACTCTTGTGTTATTGGTTTTTAATAACTTCAATAAATGGTTTTATCAATGATGAATCAATGGACGATTATGTTTTAAATTATATTTTTGAAAACTTTTCTAGTATATTAACATTATACTCAAACATTACACATTTTTAATAAAAAAAAAAAAAAAAAAAAATGTGTATAATACTTTGAAATTGATAAATATAATTAGAATAAGAGTAAGTCAGCATCAATAATAGGTTATATACTTTACCAATGTCTGTTTTTTTTTTTACTAGCACTTTTCAATAAAATGTTTTGGAGAAATTTTATAGATTTTTATTTAAGTTTTATTTGGGAAGGTGAAAATGCTACATTGTAAAATTAATAGATTTTTGTATACCTAACTATTACTTAGAATCTAATATTGCTATGTAAATTTCAAAACAAATTTACAAATTAACATTTTTAAATCTAACTTTTACGTAGTTTTTTTACTTCCTCTAGGTTTAATGCTTTCACTTATCTGCCACATGGCTTCTTCACATAAAAATTCATCAAAATTGTTAAAGAAAGCAATAATATGATCATGCTTTTTAAAATTGTAACACCTAAAACATATTTGATGATTTAAATATACCATACATACATATATATATATATATATTTACCCTTTTTTAAATTTTTTCATATTTTCAACAATATTAAACTGTTGCCATCGTTTGGAAAAATTTATAATATTATCTGATATATAATCATTGTTGCCAATATGTACAAATGTTAAATCTTGTAAAACTAGTCCTCTGAAATAAAATGTATAAAAGTAAATCATCAATAAATTAAATTTTAGATAAGTATATAATTATGAAGGCTAAAGAGTGTTTTCATAACATTCATTAATTTTTATATAAGAAAAATATATTTAAGAAAATTTATTTTGTGAGAAACAATTAATCAAAATAATTTGTTGAAAAATCGTATTTTATCTATATATATATGTAAAAGTATTGTTAAAATTAGGATAATGTCAACATTAGATATGCATTTTAGTGAATGATTCTTTAATGATAAAAATGAAATATCTACATTATTTGGATAATATTAAAAGTTATTTATTAAATATCATGTAACAATTCTTGTTGGCACTGTGTACAACATTATCTCAATAATAAAATATCAAACTGCCAGAGTATAATAATTAATAACTTATCTTCGTGATGTTAGATAGTTAAAAAATAACATGGGTTTAAATCAAACTAAATACTAATTCCAGTGATTTTTTTTTTCTAAAATCTAAAAGCATTAAAGTGTTCAAGATTTTTAAATTCTATGCTATAAAATCAAAACAAAAATTTATAATTTATCTAAAAAATAGTCTTCAAAATTAGAAAGATGATTCATCATATTTATCTAAAAAAAAAAGTAAATGTATAAATTATAAATTCTTTACTCAATTTAATGTTGTGTTATTAGAACATACTTAAAAACTATTCATAATTTACAATTTACACTTATTATTTATTAAATAATTTGTCTTTTAGGATAATTATTAATAATTTTCTTACATATATTTTGATATTTGTTGTTATAAATTTAAACTATTTTATGAATATTTTTTTTTTTTTGTTAAGATTTAATCAAAAGGTTTTTGGCTAATGCTTACATCAATCAAATTCAAAAAATATTCTTGGTAGCTTATGATAACAATGTTGTATTATCTGGTATATTTTGACATAATCCAAATATTAATAATACCAGATACTTATAATATTTAAAAAAATATTATCTAATAATTATTATATTATTAATCAATTTAATAAAATTGAAACTTTTTAATTCATAATAACATTAAAATGTGATATACAAATATATAATATGATTTATATTATATATATTTATCTATTAATTTAAAGTTCATAAATCAATATTAGAGTATATGGGATCAATTGTAATATATAACTAGTATAGTTTAGCTTACATATAAGGGATGCAAGGTGGATTTGTTTCAGCTAAAGCTTGTCTATAAGCTCGAAAACTGGAAGAGCTATCAATTAAAGCACAGTATTCTTTTAAGCCTTCAGTAATATATTTTTGCCATTCAAGACGTCTAATTGGTGCACTATCCAAAGCAGATAAAAGAGCTAAATATGAATTAAAATTATTCATCTTTCTTAAACTCTTCATTATTTTAATGAATTTTAAAACATAACGTTCACGATCCTTAGCTTCATTTTGTTCTAGTATTCGTGATCTTGCCCTAAAAATATTAAACGTTGCATAAATAAATATATATTTGTATCATTCTTTTTTTAATAGTGCATACCAATAGGACATTTTATTAAAATGCTCAGTAAATTCAGTAAGATTTGGACTACGCTCTTCATTTTGTTCTTTGACCCAAATAAGAACTTCAGGTATTTCAATTTTCATAAACAGTTCTGAATCTAACATGGTCATTTGTTCAGCAATAAGTTCGGTTTTGTAGTCTAATAAAGTGGCTTGACGAGTATATATGTTTTGAGATGGTAATAATGCATTTATTGAAGTATTATGCATCATTTTTGCTTGATATCTTTCTAAAAGTTTAACTCTAAGAGCTTTAGCCATTGTTAAGTCTCCAGCACATAATAACTGATATACAAATTCCATAAGAATTTGCAGTACTTCATTGTCCAAGTCAGTCAAACTGTAATTAATGAGATTAATTTTTAAATAAAATTTTATAATTTTTAAATTAGTTACTTACGTTAAATCACTAACTACTCTAACTAACAAAGAAAATGATTCTCGTCCAGCTCTTTGCCTATTTAAATCGCCAGAATTTTGAAACCTTTGGTGTCTTAAGCACAGTTTTTGTATTAACTCTAAAGGTGATATAAAGGTTCTATATGTTGTTAAAAATGCTTCTTGATACATGAAATCTAAAAAAAAAAAAAAATAAAAAAAAAATACTTATAAACTATTTAAAAATTGTACCATTTTTAACAGCATTTGCGGCATGAACAACAAGAGCATCTGCATGTCCACCACGAACAAGAGGTCCATCTTCCTCTGGTTTTTTAAATACAAGCCATTGACAAACATTTAATTCTTCCATTATGTTGGTTTCACAAACATCAGTTTGAGGATTTTCAATAATATTTGGTGTGACATCCCTATCAGTTTTAAATTAAATTTAATAATTTTAAATGAAACAGCTTTTTTTTCTTCTTAATACAGAAGTCTTAATAATTCCAAACATAAGGAACCATAATACTACAAGATAATTAATAAAATTCATCTTGATTTTCTACATCCCTTATGTACACATTAACAGCCCTCATATCATTCTCAATTTTATCCACCTATTTTTTTTTTAGTCTTCCTCTTCCTCTTTTCCCTTCAGAGTTCATTTTCATAACAATTCTTTACTGTATTTGTTTCCTCTCGTCTCATCACATGTCCAAACCATCTCAGTCTATTTTCTCTCATCTTGTTTACTATAGATACTACATCAATACTACCTCTCACATATTCATTCTTTATTTCGTCTTTTCTTGTTACTCTACCAATCCATCTAAGCATTTTCAATTCCGCAAAACTCATACTATGTTCTATTTTTCTGTCAATCGCCCAACACTCCAAACCATATTTAGTCAGTCTCATTATATTTCTGTACAATTTATCAGTTATACAACATATGCATATAAATATTAAAAGTATACGTACTGGATTTCTAAACATTGATCTTGAATTGGAGTTGAGTTAACTTCTGTTATATATATTTTACTTGGTGAACTAGGTGGTGTCAATTCTCTATAAGATGACATTATCTTACCTCGTTTAGGTGGTAAAGCTGGTGGATCAGACTCACTGTAATTATAAAATATTTACGAACATTCATTTAATTAGGTTTTTAGTTATAATCATACTTAGCAAAATAATACTGCTGACAAGAATTTTCAACACTAAAACTTTGAATTTCATTCTGATATTTTTGAGGTGAATGCCAATTACTCTGATGAAGCATTGTATATGTATGAACAGAATGTCGCAAAAATTCTGTAGTATTTCCATGTGTACAATTGCCAAACATCTCCATGTAAGCCATTACTATAACATTTATTAAATTATTATTATTGTACATATTAAATATATGTTAAAATAAAGTAAAAATTCTAAATACACTCTTCAAACCATTTTCAAATTAAAATAGACATAGTTTATTCTAACTAAATAATAATTAACATGCAAAAAACCTAAATGTCATAACATCTTACCAGAGTAGGCCACCGAATGAAACACTAAAGAAAAATAAATTATTAACTAAAAATTGTTTAATGATACACAAGACTTAAATAAAAATAAAATTATGACAATAAAGTATGTGAGCATTAAATTGACCTTCATGCTGAATAATTTTTCAAATACAGTGGAATCTCAATAATTCCATAGACATCTGATCAGAGGATTGTCGGATTAACGAGAACGCCGGATTAATGGAGTTTCACATAAAAACGTATATTTACTTATTGAATAACTTTATTTTATTAAAAATCATAAATAATACATAAGTACATACCAATTTATGACCTACTGTGAATTAATTTTTTGACGGTACAGTTTAAAATATATATACATTTGTTTTTGTTTTTAATGATGCTTTTAAGATAAAATACTGCCAGATTACTGGACATAATGGATTACCAAATAGCCGGATTACCAAGAATCTACGGTATATTAAATTAATTTTGACAAAAAAAGTTAAAACTATACAAAAAACATTTGAAGTATTTACACATTTTTTTGAAATTTAATCACCAGTATTCTTGGTTATATATTGTTTAGTATTTTAATTAGTTATTAGATTAATTACCATATGAAACTGATAAACTGTTAATAAAAAAAAAATGTAAGAATTCAGTAGATATAATCCAGTGGTAATCATTACTAGAAATGTTTAATATTTATACAAATTTGATGCAATAAATAGTGTTTATTAATTTATCATAAAAAAATGTTTTTTTATGATTTGATTGTAATTTTATAATTATACAAGCTAGATGTGTACATAGATCGACTATATTTGAGACCTCATAGTCACCTGGTGTTTCTTAATATTATTAAAATATTTATTGCTAAAACAAATTATGAATATTTACTATTAAATATAGATATGTATGAATAGTGTTACGGAATACATAAATGTAGGTTGTTATGACTCTCACTACACAGAGGGACCACATAAATAGTAAATAATAGAAATCAGGTAATCGATAAAAAAAGGAATTATTAGTATAATTACAGGAACCGAGAGTAACACAAACACATACGCAAATGTGAGCTACATTTCAGTCATATTAAAAATGCAATTAATAATAGTGCGCAACAAAATATGGGATATGTGTGAGAAGTAATATTTTGAGATCAACCATCAAAGTAATATATTTGGAAATGCGTGCATTTAATACTTCAGAGTATTAACAATAATTGGAAACAACTTTTATATTATAAAGCCATAATACTCCACACTGATTCCCACAAGACCTGAGTATATAAAGGAGTTGCTAACAGACCAATATTCAGATGTGTTTTAATCCGGTAAAATGAAAGCATCTTCACGCCAGTGAACTTAATATTTTAATATTTGTACTTAAAATTATTTTATGAAATTATGCTAATGAATTGAGAATTTATTTAATAAAGTGAATATTTAAAAGTCTTTAGTTATTTAATTCATCACTACTGATAGTTTAATTAATTAAGAAGCTGTACGATTGTTTTCCTCTCCCATTGCACCAGTCTGTACACTCAGACTGGGACGCAACAGTAGAATATTTGATTAATTAATATATTTACCTATTATACATATATTATATTTTATTTTTTCATCATCTCTTAAATATTAAACATTCATAAGCACTTAAATAAAATAATTAGCCAGTTAGTAACTATATTATGCTAACCATTAAGCTTAGAAAAGAAACAAAGAAGAAAAGTACAAAAATTGTTAGATTTTTTTTTTTTAGTAATCCTCATGTTATTCAATATATATTTATAAGTCACATTTTTTAAAAAAGAGATTATAAAAATCATTATTCAATGATAAGATATTTGGATTCAAACCATATATACATTATATGTAACACATTATTGTTATATTATTTAGTCAATCCTTCATAACATTTGATTTGTCCAGCAAATTATGACTAGTCTCAGGAATCAAATATACATACATATTACATAGTAATGGCAAACAAATAATTAGTGTACTTTATTTAAAGTTCAACGAAAACTAAAAATTAGGTTACAGTTTATTTAGAGGTTTAATATCTATTAAAATCTATTTTAAGGGAACAGTTTTTTTTAAAATATTTTAAAAATAATAAAAAACTTGAAACATGATAAATTATTTTATTTTAGATTTGATACACAACTTGACTGTATGTATTAATTATTTATCTTAACTAATAAAATAGTTATAGTGTGACTTACTATGTTTTTTTTTCAATGGCAATGGTGGTGGATTTGAAGGATCAGCAGTAGGGTTATCAAGTGATGCAGTATGTGTTAATGCTTGAATACTACAGTGGCTATTATTCCTATGGAAGTTATATTGTGTGGCCATTTCATCCATTGATAAATTATCATAAGTTGATCGAAGCCTTTGTCTAATTATTCGTTTTTTTTCTGGCACTGGTGGCGGAATCTAATATAATTAAAGTTCACAATTAACTATATACACAAATAATATAACCATAAAATAGATATAATTTTATTTATTTAGTAAAATAACTAATTTCAATTTTAAGTTTTATAAAAACAAATAAATTACCTCATCATTTGACATAGAACAATTGATTTCATTCGTTACTACAGTTTTATTTGTAATTTGATGTATAGTAGTAGATTTGGAATGTGTCCAAACTTGATTAGATGCCTGATGCATAAATGCAGTTTTCTTTTCTACCATAGCTAATAAAGATAAATATAACTTTTATTAGAGATGTATTTCTAGATAATAAGAATAATAAACTTAACTAAAACCAAATATAACTGTAATCCTAACTTACAGGTTTTTAGTTTGAACTTTCAAATTTTTGATTTATTACCCTCCCATTTTTATTATTTGAATAAGAAAACAACTATCATTAAATTTGGTCATGATTACCTATAAATAGTTTAAATAATTACACTTATCAAAAAATATCTATTGGAAATTATAGATATTTATATTGCCAACAAAAAATACATTTATAATACAATATAAGTATTAAACAAAAATCGTTTTTCTTTTAACAAATATAAATAAAAAATTTAATAAAAGTAGTGTTGAATTTATTACCAATAGTTTTCTAGAACATTGCAAAAAAAAAAAAAATTGTTAAAATTAATTAATTAATTATTGAAATTTGAAAATGTTCACTGAATATGCTTCTACCACTTTTTTTTCAAAAGATATTCTTTGCAGCCAATACATTTTCTTTTTTATCAGAAACATAAGTCATAAAAAGTTTAAAAAAATAAAATATTAACAAAATTGGCTATTTCCACAAATTTTGTTTCTCGATATCAGTTAATTGATTGTTATTCTATATATATTAATTATAGCAACTCAAAACATAAAAAATTATACTAATCCAATTAATCTCTTTCACTCACAATAGGTTTTTTAAAGTTAAAAAGACCAATACGGCAATATAATTTGTATCTATATTTCTCATTAGACAGTGGAGCTTCAGCCATTTTCTTAAATGTAAATGCCAATTTAAGAGGATGCTGCACGCCTACATGGGTTTTTTCCATTAACAAATGTACAATGTGGAAAATTCAAATTCAAATATTGTGTTGTTAACTTTAATATCAGGGTATCTATTATCAAACATAAAAAGAAGAATATTTGAGTTTTATTGGTTGGTTTAATATGATATTTTAATTTCTCAGTGAGTTAGGAGGTTATAAAATATTAAAATTAAAAAAAAATCATAGTCCGCTTAAAAATTAAAATATTGAAATAAAAAATAAAAAATAAAATACAAATTTTCCCTTTATGTTTGACTATAGGTCATCAGTTTATTATAATATTAGTACATTTGTAAAATGAAAATAATAAACATGAGTGAATCGCCCTCTTAATACTAATTTATTCATCTTCAAAACCCACAAAAACATTATTTTGGTAGAATGATTTACTATTTATTTACAATTTTATGTTTAGTAATTATTAAAATTTTATATTATTATTTTAAATAGCATTTAAAAAATTTTGTTTCTCGATAATATTATATTATAATCAATGTATAAATTATATTTATTTTATTGAGAGATGAAACAATTATAAAAAAATACTGCAAAATATCCACGAAGTATTTTTATAAAAATGTATAATTATAATTAATAGATCATTAGAAAAATGAAGTAGAAATGTTTTCTCAGAAATATTTTAAGGTGTTTCTTTAAATTATTAAAGAATCACTTACTATGTTGCGGTGGATATTCAGAAAATGGTGATATTCGTTTTTCATTGCCTTGGTCTACAGATGCAGAACTGGAAGAACAGTTACAATAGCCACAAACATGATTGGGATCATCTTCAAATTTAACATACATAATAATTATTATTGTATAACAAATTAATATAGTTATTATTTTTGACTTACTGGTTAAAAATGAACTATCATCATTGCACATAGCAATATTAACTTCATCATCATTTAAAATTGAGTCCAATGAACCAATTGAGGAAGATCGATCAGAAAGGCTCAAAGGTTCCAAAGTTAAGTTATATACATTATGTTTGGTATTGTGTCCAGTACGACGTTTTGGTGGTAATGGGGGAGGAGAAATATTTTGATCAGTCTTTTTTAACCATGTTCTAAATAAACAATTATAAAGAATTTATTAATAATGTTTTCATAATACAAGGTCATACAATTATCCAATTTACCGATCAGGTAATGGAGGTTTTGATGGAGGGACACTGTCAACTGTATCAAAAGAATGATTACTAGTTTGTTCTAATATTTCTCTTTCTCTCGGTGTTAATGGTATATCAGGCAGAGAGACTCTTTGTTTCAGTTCTTCAGGAAGTTTCAATGAATCTTCGTCTTTGTACACAGTTTTATTTACACCATGGTTAAGTTTATCATTGGTTAGTGATACCAAATTCTATTGTTTCACAAAAAATTTAGTTCAGCAGTTATTAATATTAAATATAACTGTGTAAAAACAAAATAAATAAGCAATATAATAATACCTGAATTGCTAAATCAACCAAACGTAGTATGTCTGATACATTTTCTGTATTTATTGCTTTTTCACCAAATATAAGAACATCATCACAAAGTTTAATGAGCTGTGCTACACTTTGGTATACTTGATTTAAAGCAGAAACAACTAGTGAACTTTGCTCATTAATGTCATATGATTTAAACACTCCACAAATTGATGTCACCGTTTCTAAAACTACTGTTCCATTTCCTGGTAACATTTCTAATTTATTTTTTGTTATTACATCAAGGAAATGTTTCAAAGCTATCTGAACCTAAAATTGTTTATAATACATGTTATTATATTTACATTGAAGAAGTAAAATGATAATATTTATATAAAATAAAATAAAAATAAATGATATATACATTATTATAACTTACTTGTCTAACATGAAAGTCAATGTCATTAAGGGAACGTTTAGGGCTACTTCCTGACGAAGCATGTCTTTGTTTTGGCAAACCATTTTTAGGTGATCCACTTCTGGAACTGATGGCACTATGACTAGGTGATCGCATGGCTGATGATATAATATCCAATAAATCTTCTTTAAAAGAACGAGCTCTTCTCGCAAATTTATTTCCACTACCAATGTTATTATTCCATTTTTTGTACTTTTCACCTGGAACAACTCCTTAAAAATAATGATAAAAATCGATGAGCATTGATAAAACCGTTTAGAAACTAAGTAAATGCTGAGCACGTACGCACGTATTAATTAATATTATATACTGCTGTTATTAGAAAAACTGTAAAGCAACGTAACAAATATAGATAAAAAGTCTAAAAATAGAAATTACATTAACAAATGGAGTGGGGTGAAATACAGTGGTATACCTTTCGCACTTGAGACCTGAGTCAGTCTAGACATTAACTAGTCAACTGAGTTTAACAACAAAAATATTTAGTATGTACGAATGTACGAATGTAAATGAAAACAGTTAACAATAATATGTAGTACATATTTGATCATTACGTCACGTTTACGATGATATCAATGATCAAGGTTACTGATTATTGTCCATATTTCATCACTAGTTTTAGTTAAATAGAGACAGGATGCACATGTATGTGATTAAAAAATAATTATTAAAAGGATCTTATTTGTTACTAAACAACTACGCTGATTTATAAAACAATAATAATGTAAAATTATAATCCAAAACGTAGGTATTACATTTTTAAATAATAATAATTGCCACACAAAATTATTGGATTCTTGGCAAATATTTTTTTAAAAAAAATATTTAATAAAACTTAAGTGATTTTATAGCTAACCACAAACATTTTTCTTTTATAAACATGACCTTTCTTACCATTTTTAATTTCTAGTTCACTTAAGTTGAAAATATTTAATTTTAAGAATGTTATTAATATAATGTAAATAAAAAATTATGAAAATATCTAAACAAGAATTTTGCTTTTTTTTCAAAGTACATTTGTAATGCATTTTTGTTAAACATTTCATTTTTGAATTCATATGCATAATTTAAACTTAGTTTAATATTTTAAAATGTAGTTTTAACCTTTTTTATTATTTTTATTTTTCTATGTAGCTTAGAAGTGCCTTTACATAAAATGTCAGATGTACACTAATTAAACCAATGCTTGGAATCAGTGCTGTAAAAACTGGGTGTGCAGAGTGTGCATTGCATGCAGGCCCTGGGCCTCGTTCCACATAATGGAACCTCAATAGATCAAATGCTCAAAAATGTAAAACGATAAAGGGCCTCAAGATTTTGATTTGCTCATAGGCCTCTCAGTTACGGCACTGGCTGGAATGTAATCAACAATTCATTTTATTTCGATTTAAAGTCCTTAAAAGTAATATTTATTTTAAATTTAATAAAACAAGATAGATATGATGATTAAATATTATTATTCAAAATTATAACATTCTTTTCATATTAATCATTAATCATTAATCATTTTAGTTTTTGAGAAAACATTTTTTGAATTTAAATTTAAATTTGCATCATATTATCTATTTATTTGTAGAAAATCACTTAAAGCTGGTTTACTCCAAGAAATCGATATTTGTCTCTATCTATTAAAGATTCATATAACCAACATATCTGTAACAATAAACAGTACCTTAGCCACTTATGCAGATGACACTGAAATACTCAGTGTTAAAAATGACTGTTAAAACATCCAAATTATTACAAATTTATTTCGACTGAATTGAAAATGTAGCAACTTAGAGTCAAATAAATATAAATCCAGACAAATCTTTATATGTGCTGTTCACGTTAAAAGGAATCAACCCTTTACTAACAGCTGACTACATCTATTTCGTCAAATTTTAAAATTTAAGCTTCGAATACCATACAAACATTTAAGTTGATTACTCTCTGGCTTTAAAATTAATAAAGTTAACCAATTAGTCATCAAATAGAACATTTTATTCTTAACTACAAACCCAAGATAATAACCCACTAATATTTCATCGAACACGACCCATAAATCCTATCCATTATTTTTAAAAAAAACACTTGGAGACTTAAATATTAAAATATTACCTCATATTATTCAGTTTTAAAGTATATCAGATAATTATTATACATTGTAAAAAGGTAGCACAGATTTTAAATAGTCTTTAAATAAAAATTAATAATTAAAAACAAAATATTGAACATTTATTTTAATAAAATATTTACTTTTTTTAAGTAATTATTTTTGATAAATGTGGATAACGATCTTTTTAAAGTATTATCTATTTAAAAATTATAATTTATTGGTAGATATATAAATAAATATACTTAAAACATTAATATTGAAAATGAATAATTAAATGATAATAAAGAATTAAACTTAAAAAAAAAAAATCAGTTTAACTCAAAACCTCAAATAACTATCTATTTAAATATAACATTTAATTTGGAGTGATTGAATATAAAACATAATATAAAACAAATTTTATAAAACTTATTTTCAATAATTAAAATAATAATATTCTAAATAAATAAATTTTAGTTAATTGTAGATAATAAGTTGGGCTCGGGACTTCTAGGAGTTTGCATGTTTTTAAATAATTATCAAAAACACAGCTAAGTAATAAATAAATTTGTTTCATAGCAATACAAGTTAATACTTAAAATTTATAGATGCATATTTTGCACATTTGACAATGTTTCATTTATAAGTGCATATTTGACCATTTTTTATTTTATAAGTTCATATTTGACAATTATTTATATGAAGCAGTAAGTTTTTTAATTTTATAAAAAAAAATTATGGATTTATTTTTTAATATATCATTCGACTTGGAACTCAAGGTGTCTTATTAGGGCACTAACTGAATGCATTAAAATAATTAAAACTAAAAAAGAACATATAAATTCTGCAAAAATTGAAGGATATAAGCTAAGGCAATTGATGACAAAATTAATAAAAGTTTTGATTTGATTAACTACAAAAATTATCAAACATTTTAAATGGAAAAAATGAATCTATGGATGGATTATTAGTATATTAGTAGATATTAGTAGTAGTAACCTACCAATTTTTAAGTTTATACCAATTAGTTCCGTAGACGTAGAACATTCCTTTTCTAAATATAAAAATATTTTGACTGATAACAGCCGGTCATTTAAATTTCCCATCTTACGAAAATATCTTATAATCCAATGTAATGCTCAAAGTAATTATAACTATATTAAAAATAGAAAAAATCTTTTTAATTTAATTTATTTTTAAAACCATTTTAAATTTTTTGTTTTAGACAAAAACTCATAATAAGATGAAAATAAATTTAAAAAAAAAAAATAACTATCTCAGATCATCATATCTATCATAACTAAAAATATTATTATTTATGACTAATTACATTTTTTTATTTAATTAATTATTACAGTTATAATTTTTTTTAAATGTATATTTTAATAGCATATTTAATGATTCTCTAGGACATAAATGAATATATATATTTTAAGGTTTTTAAGGGCATAAAATTCCTAGCCGTAATAATAAGCAATAAATATTATTATTCCAGATATTTTATGTATAATTATTACATAGGATTATAATTTATAGCAATGACTCAATAATAATTTGTATAACTCAAGAAACTAGAAGATAAATTTAAATTCAATAAACTAGTTGATTCAGTATGTAAAATTAAAATATAAAATTTATTTTTAAATGTACTTACTGAAAAAAAGTAATACTCAATACTTATGCATATATTTTTATAAAAGTCGGTATTTGAATATGTATTACAATTAACATTTTAGTTAAAATTTAAACATATATTAATTAATGTCTTAATCAGATTTATCTTAACAAATTACATTTTCTTTCACACTCATTCACTTTCTGAATGAACATGGATATATATCATTAAAAAATTTTAAAACATTAATTTATATTTCTTAAAACAAATGAATAAAGAACAAATAAAAATATTGTGAAATGATTAGCTTCAATTATTTTTTGGTATTGCAGTCAAACTTTTTCGTATGTTATTAGTTCCTGGATGGACGACCATAGGCATAAACTGGGGGGCAAGGGGGCAATTGTCCCCCTAGAATAAATTAGGAAGGGCAGTGCCCCATCTAATTTTTAACATAAGTACAAAACAGTAGGTAATAGCTATTACTATAACATTTTTTTTTTTTAATTTATCTTAATTTTAAATGTTCGCTTATCTAACATAAAGTTAGAAAATGAATAATTTTATATAATATGTAGATAGTAAAGCATTGTTTAGCCTCGGACACCCTTTTCGTTAGATATGTTATTATATTTTTGCCTACCTCCCCTAATAAATTTCCAAGGTTCGCCTATGTGGACGACTATCCAAAAATGTAATAATAAAGCCACTACTCCACACTAAGTACTTTAATCAACTAATTATCCAATAAAGTTTTATTATCCAACAGTTTTCCTATAATAATAAAAGGCCAAATTTTTTATGGCTTAAATGAAAAATAAATTGATCATGAAACATGTATTGATAAGTAAAAAAGTATAACTAAGCAATATTTTTCTAATGAATTTTTTATTAAAGTTAGAAATTAGCAAAATAATTATATATATACAAGTAATATAAGAATCAATAAAATATTAATTTTATTGTAATTTTCTATTTATCTGATTTTAAATTGGTAAACTTCTGAATGTTTTTTAACATAAAATATTTAATATTTATATGTAATTAATATATTTCTCAAAAGCAATTTATTAATCTATTTACAAAAGAACTAACCACCTGTAAGAAAATTTTACATTATCTTTACTCAGTAATAAATTAAAAAATGTATGATAAATAGTTAATAATTATTTGTCATCTTTCTTAAAATCACTTAAAATAAAAAATTCATATTTAAATTTTTAAAAACCACTTCTAAGCATAAAATGTATAATTAGAATAACATTGCTGAGTCCATCAAATCATAGAATAAAAGATAAATAGGATCTAGTTAAATTTTTTACAAAAGATTATAGTATTATAATTTATCACTTACTTTATGATTTTTATTATTTAATTCTTATGTTAAATATAATCTAATTATGATATATATTTATACATAAAATTTACCATTTTACCAAGTACATTTTTAATATTTGATGCATAATATTAGTATTATATTAAAATAAGAGTTTTATAAAATGTTTAATGCTACTGCAGTAAAACTAAAATGAGTAAATAATAAAGTGTTTTTGGCTGTTTAACTAAATACATCATGTAATGTCTTAAGATACTTTGTTTTCCATTTGATATAGGAGAAAATCAAAAACTATAAATTTGAATAAAGTGACTATATATATTAAAAAATAAGAATTTGATTGTTTAATAAATAAATAATTTGTTGAGTTAAAATTTAATCAAGTTTTCACTTTAGTTACCATTAGAAAAAGCATCCAACAACAATCTACAATGTTTACATGTGTGGTAATTAAACATATAAATACTTACTACATTGCTCAGTTTCATCATCTTTATCAGAATCATGTTTATTTGTTGAAGACATATTGTTATTAACCAATCATACAACGAAACAAACCATAACTGAATGCAATGCATTGTTGATCATGTTTTTTGTTGTTTGAATGCAACATGATCAATCAATTATCTGTTGATCATTTTAAATTGGATGAATTTTCGTTATGTTAAAAAGTCTAATTACATAACTAATGAGTTATAATGTAATTATATGTGCAGTTAAACTGTAAAACGACTACACTAACCATGGCTGATTATGCTTAAGCACTGGAAGTTGAATGTTTATTCGGCTCAACCTGATGTAAAAAGTTCCATCGTAAATGTGTAGATTTAGGTAGGTTTTCCATTATTTAAATGTATACTATAACAAAATATAGTTTATTATATTGAACAGGTTCTTAATTCAAAATATTTATTTGAGAAAAGTTGTGGAATTGGTTGGCGTTTAAAAACTTTTTATCAAGCGGTATCATAGAAATTTGAGATACCGAGGTACCACAAACAATTTCCGATATGTCTTGCCCAATCACTATATTTTGTTATCAGATATATCTATACATAATTGCTTATACTGGTTACCGTCTATACCATAGAGTACTCTATGGTCTATACCATAGATAATGTTTATAAACACTATTATGCGCATATCTAGTTTATATTGTGTTTACATTAAAACAATTTTAAATGCCGGATAGGTAACTAAGAATTGTAATTTCAATTTGTATTGTTTAGATTAATTTGCATTAGTTTTCTTTTGATATAATATTAAATTATTAATACTCTATTGATTTTATTCGTTTTGTTATTGAAATTATTCTGTAATTTATTAATTTATTGATTTGTAATTATTTCATTAATGCAGAACGAAGATATTAATTTCTTACCAAAATCAGGTACTTAATAACAATTATTTTAGTTTATCTACTATATCATTATTGTATTATTAATTGTAAAAACTGTATGAAATGTGCATATTTCATACTTGACAGTATAATTTGTGCGATGTACTTAAAGAGTATTGAAGTAATTGTAGCTTTTAGTTCCTACTTGTTTTGAATATGTCTTACTATTGAATATTTGAATATAAGATCAAAGAATAATAAATATTAGTCCGAAATATTTTTTAACTAATTTAACTAATTAATTATACAAACATTATTATACTTTAAATTTGCTAATTCTTTATGTTTAGTATAGTTTTGTTGATTTAATTTTGGGGTAAAATCTTTAATCTAAAAATCCTTTAATCATTCCAATCAATAAAACTTCAACTCCTCACTAATGTCCTATGGTATGTTAGTTATAGCACTGATTAAGCATACTAAATCAATGATTCTTCATCATGGTAGGTATTATCCACAGGCATCGTGTAATTATGATAAATTCTACAAAAACGTCCTAAATTAATCTAAGTTTCTAGTCGTTAACCTAGCATTAACCACACTACCTGACAACCCTTCCTTCAGACAAAAATAATCATATGATTTTATCACTAATACAAACTGATTTAAGTTCATATTGGAAGTAGTATCAATGAACACTCCTTTCTTTTATACTGTCCAGCTTAGTTAAAAAATGTTCAACACGATTAACCATTGTATTATATTTGTATATAGATTGTAAATTATTCTAAATTTAGACTAAATAAAAAATAAATATATTGTTGTAATGTTCTAATTTATGTAGCTGATAGGTATTTGTATGAATTTTAATTTTTTTGTAAGTAGTTAAGGTTATGTCATATAGTTTTTTTTTTATTATGAATATACCTATGAGTAAAAGTTTACCTATTCTATTATTTTATATTTCAAACTGTTGATCTTACTTTGATAATTATAGTTAATATGTTTTAGTATAAAACAATTACTTTGTAATTAGTCTTAAAGTGTAGTGAATTAATCTAAATTATATATATTTAATGAAAAATATAATCTTCAAGATTATTCTAGTTCTAATTTTTATTTAATTACTTAACAAGCTTTAGAAACATTTTTAATAGTAAAATGTATATCAGGGTTCAAGAAACTGCTGTTCTGATACCAGTATCATATTAAGACCTGTAATATAAATATTAATTTGATCATCATGTTAAGAGTACTCTATAGATAAATAATTAAATATTAGTTGATTTCTATACTATAGTATGTTTTTTTGATTTTAATTTACTAACTTATTTACTTCATTAAACATTAGGCTTTAAATATTTCTTAGCTCTTTAATGGGAGTAAAATTAGAGGCACTTTGTAATTTTCAATGCTACAGTATTTACCAGTGCTGTCTAGAGGCATGGGTTTAAAGCAGGGACAGGAACTGAACCGAAAAGAACCGATTCTGGAACTGGAACCTTTTAAATAATTGGAACCGAAACCTTTATTTTGATAAATGAAGTACTGGAACCGAACTGGAATATTTAAATTATAAAGGTTCTTTTAGGTTCCAAAATTAAATAGTTTTATTTAGCATAGATTATTTGTAGTTACTACTTTGTTTATAAATAATCAGGGATCTATTCTTATTATGTTTATACCTAGAACTATACAAAGTACTTATCCTTATTTTTTACCTATTTAAAATGATAATTTTGAAGTGTTTATTACGTGTATATTTATCACAAAATAACATTATATAGAAATGTTTTTCTCAGTATATACCATAATTTGAATCTATATTAACTTCCAAATAAAACGATGATATTAATAAAATAGACACACTACCCGCTAGTGTAAATTGTAGTTCATAGTTTATTGACGATTGACGAGTATTGTAAATGTTTTTTAACTACTGCTTCTATGGAGCGAAGGCTATTATTTATAATTTAATTGTTTTTAACCTATTTATTGTATGCTATTTTTAATTTAAAACTTTATTATCTTGTAAATTCTGATACATAATGATTTAGTTTTACCAGTTATAACAGATTTTATAACAGTTACTGTTTTGTGTATTAATTTAATGTAATATTGATTGTCAGTAATAGATATTAAAATAATTTTTCGTTTACTACTATACTACACTAATAAGTGGACGATGGTATATTATACTATTTTCACTATTCTTTTTTTTATTGATAAGAAATAATATTTTATAACTGATAATAGGAACCGGTACCAAAATTATCTGGAACCGGTACTTTTATTAATTTTCATCATACAACCGGAACAGTTATTTTATTTTCTGAGAACCAGTACCGGAACCGATACCTATAAATTCAAAGGTTCCAGTTCCTGGCTTGAAGGTCCAAGGCTGGAGCCTAGGGGTTTGAAGTGTCTCAAATTTATAAAATATCCTAAGTTTACAATTATTTATTTTTTTACAAAATATTAAAATTTGCTTTTAATAAAAATAATGATGTTTTAATAAAGAAAAGAAAAACTGATGTTTTCGTCCACATATGGCATGGATGGATAGGGTTTAAATAAATCATGACAAATTTTGAATGTAAAAATGGACTGTATATAATTGAGATAAATGACTATATGATAATACATTTTAAAATTATAATAAACTAAATAACTGAATAAAGGTTTATACAGTATGTATAACAGATTCAAAAAAATGATTAATTTTTACTGATATGGTTATTAAGTTTATTAATAGCTAATAATAATTTATGCTATAAAAAATATATGTATCGGGTGTGTATTATAATTTATGTAATTAAAAGTTTCCAATATATATTAAGCCCTGGGGTCTCACATAACCTTCTAAAAGTACTGTTATTACGAATCTTTAATCTTTTGTAAATGGTAGCTTTTAAAAATTACTATCCAAAAAAAATTATTTACCGGGTCTCCTCTACTACTGATAATTTATTATAAAAAATTTGCTAAATGACCAATTGTTAAGTGGCTACACTGACTACTGAGTAGAATCTAACATGTATAATATAAGTGACTACCTTCATTATGTATTTTCAAAACGTAAGCAGTAAAGTGGAATAACCAATAACAAATTATTTATCACAGCCGGCATATGGATAACAGTTCAAATGTATATTGTGAATAAATGACAATTATTATTATAATCCAAATTATGTTATTTGTTGATTAAACTATAATACTTATTAGTGTTTTTAATTTTTATTAATAATTTCAATACAAATTATTGAATGAATGTTTTAAGTTAGGATTCAAGAAGTCAGTTTTTTTTAATACAATATTTTTTTTTATTATAAATAAATATTGTTTATAGCAATGTCTAAATTAGATTCTAATGATGATGGTTCTACTTGGCCTTGGTATTACAATGAATTAAGTAAGTATTAATTAATACTTTTTCGTTTATCAATTGTATCAGTCGCAGGTTAGGTTAGTATAAGTTCTATATTACTAAGTCGTGAGCAATACATTTGTTATATATATTATTTTAGTTATTATTATATTATTGTATTAAAAAGTTAATCAATTTCAATTTTAAAATTAATTTTTTCGAGAGATTTTTTTTAAACGTTAGTTTTATATATTTATTTTAGTATTTTCTAGTTGATTTTAATAAATTTTTGAATTTTTAGTTTAAAGGTATCCTCAGATTAATTACATTTTAAGTTATAATATAAAAAGTTGAATTAACTGATATTCTTCTTTCTTTTTATAAACGCTAACGTTCCTAATAACGTGGAAACTCTCTGTGATCAGTGCCATGTATATACTAGTGCTCAGACTAGGATCATTGACCTGTATGATATTATCTCGAGTTCAAGGGCAATATTTTGCGGCTTATCTATTGCACATGTGTTTTATATTTTTGAATATTTGTAATAAAATTAAAATATATAATTAAAAAAAAATGGAAACTTTTTTTATTTACAGAGCACCTTTTTTTTTTATATAATTTTGTTTTCAACTTGCGACAATGGCTAGTTTTTTAGTTACAAGATAATCGGCCTCTTGTATAGCCTATATCTTGCCAATCGTTACTATGGCGGAATGAAAAGATTTAGAAAAAATTATCGACAGCGGCGGCGTATTTGTGGGGGGGGGGGGAAGGTTTCCACCCTCAGAAAATTTCCCGACCTTAAATTTTTAAATTTCGATCAATTTGAATTTTGTTAATTTTTGTAAATTCGAATGAAGGAAAAATTTTACATATTTTATAAAGACTAATAAAACCGGGTTACGATAATATTGGTGTTTTCAACTGTGTAAGTCGAAACAAAATCTTCATAAGCTAAAGCCTATTGCTATAGCCTGTAGTTCGCAAAAAATTGTTGTCTACTAATTGTGGAGATAGATGAAGATTTATCATTATTACTATATCTACTGCTCATTCTATCGATCGTTATTTAATAATAATTTAATAATGATTAGATATTCTTGATAGCCAAATTTTATTCGTGTTATTCTCATGTTATTCATGTTATCATGTTATATGTATATATATTTTATTATAATATTTTTAATTTTTATAATTTTACTATAATTTTCGTAATCAACTAAAAATTAAATTAATAATACATATGTATATATAATTTCATGTTTTCAACAAAAAGACAATAAAACAGATAAAAATTTAATTTTAATTATTTTATTTTGATTTATAAAAAACAATATATGATGACACTCCCGTCCCCAAATTGTTTGTAAATACGCCACTGATCTACTGTCAGAGCTGGTGAGGGGGGGGGGGTAGTGAGGGCTAAAGGGGTCGTACCTCTGAGAGGGCCTGATGTCTCATCCTTTTATACAAAATTATATTATTATCCCATTCGCCATAGCATTAGATGCAAATTTGAATATTTTTATTATACTAAAAAATGTAGAAGTATGTATATCCTGACCAAACAAGTGTAAGTAAAGGTGACTTGGAACCTATCAGCCTTGGGGCCCTCAAAAGTTCTCACCAGCTCTGTCTATAGGTTCACTATGGGTTCGAACTTCGATATCTTTTTCGAAATTTATTTAAATCATGTTTTTAAAATATTTGCTTTTATACATATAAAATTTTATAAAAAACTATGGGCTGAGGTCTGTGAAACCCCTATCAAAAATTTCTCTCGATTTGTTATGAAATACCACTTCAGGTTGATTTTTAAACCTAAAACTAATACGATTCTAAAATTTTAAATAAGGATTCAATATCTAATCGGTTCCCAACCCATGGACCGCAGACAACGCGGAAATAGGTCGTGGACCATCATGACTAACGTCTATATTTCTGGTTAAAATAATATTATTAAATATTTTTATTATATAATAATTTTTCTGGTTATAATAGAATTAATAACACTATCCAGAAATTTCCAAAATAGAATAAAGAAACTTTATGGGCTTTTCGACTACCTGTGTGAAAAAATATATAAGTAAAGGAAATAAACTGAATGTTGAGAGTGATTTATGGCTAACTCTATCCAGTTTTAATCCAGATATTGACTATCTCGGAGACAAGCAATGTCAAATATCTCATTAAATTGTTTAAATCGTGCTTTATTAGATTCAATAAAGTTTTTTTTTTTTTTTAATAAAAAATTGTTTTAATTATTTTTGTAGTTACTGATGTAAGTGCGCATTATTATTACAAGCGCGTACACAAGAAGGATGAGGGGTTCAAGCTCTCCCCCACCCCTCGAAATTCACGAACATTATAGAATATGTTTTTATAGAGTAAAAGTGGTTTTTAGATTATATAAGTATGAAAATGTACAACCTAAAACCCTATTTGTGGTCCTCAAAGATTTTTTTACGATATTGATGATCCCATAGATAAAATGTTTGGGAACTGCTTTTCTAACAAATTGATTCTTCTGCCTAAATGTTTCCACTCACCCATAATATTAATTATTTAAAGAGCTTTATATTGGCTATATAAAAAACCTATAAAGAATGCATTTAAATTATGCAAATTTTCAAATAGAAGTAGGATAGCCCCAAAAAAATAATTAATGTTTCTGATTTTTTTTTTTTTTACTTTTTTTAACTTGGCAAAGTGCTTGGATTTCGTACAAAATTATCCATAAATTATCAAAAAAATTATTATCCTAATTAAAATATTCCAAAAATTATGTTATCCACATATTTTAATTGATATTGTTCAATCCTCAATATAAGTATAACTTGTAATTATAATTTAACTATGTAATCTGTATATATCAAAGTTTTCTTTTAAAGTACTAGTTCCGTAAATACAATAAATAGAAATAAAAAAAATAAAAATAAACAACTTTTTTACTGTACATCATTCATGTTATACAAAAATTAGATGATTTATTGTATTTATATCTTTCTAAGTTGATTGTAATAATTATAAAGTGTTTTGTTAAATAACTGTACCTTATTAAAGTCTTTTAGCAAATCTCTAATAGTTAAAATTAGGGAAAGATAACAATTATTTGTTTGAAAATAATTTGTTATTTAAATGAACAAAATAAAATACTCAAGATGTCAACATTTTATAGTTAGTTAAATTCACTTAAATAACAAATTTATTTTGAAAATTTGATAAATGGTTATAGTAAGTTTAAAATTTATAATTGGTATAGTAAATTTAAAGTTTTATAACTGAATACATTATTTTAAAAATTGTTTTATAGGATTATTAAAAAAAAAAAAGGAGCTAAATATTGTACCAGAATATTTGCATTTTTGTGTTATACTTATTTATTATCTGTACATATTTATTCGCTTTAGGGTTTATATCAAAAAAAATTTAATTGAGTACTCAATTAAGAGATCTAATTATATTTTAAGAAAATAATATTAATGTTAGTAATTTATTTATATTGCAGAAATGATGGATGTATTAGTTGAACCTAAAGATGAATTACTTAGAGTAAGTATTTATTAAATAAATAGTATATTCAATTTGTAAAATTAATATTATTTACTTAAAAATAGTTATTTATATTTTATATGAACATATTTATAATGATAATCTAGCCTTTTTAAGTTATCCCATTCAATTATTTAAAAATATCTTATATTTTTATATTAACTTAATATAAAAGTAAAATAATATTAATTTACTTTTTTATAAAAAATATATTCATGAAAATATTGGTGATTAATATTACAATATATTATATATTTTATCTACCTTAGTAGACTTAAATTTAATATCATTAATTTTGAAATATTTCAAGTAGTATTTTATGGTATACATCTTATATTATTACATAAATATTATACATAATATTAATAGTTATAACTTCCAATGATCATTATTGTATTTTTTTGGATTATGAACCTTTGTATTTTTTAATATATAGTTTTTCATTTAAATTTTATTTTATAATTTGAATTAACGTGTTTAATTAAAGTAATGTTAAAGGATGATTACATTTAAATAGCATAAAATATAAAAATTTGATAACTTTTATTTATATTTTTAATTTGTTATTGTTATTACATAGTTTGATGAGTTGAAGGTAGAACCATTTTCTCAATATTATGGAGATGACTTAAAATTTAATTCAGAAATCAATGATCTCAACAATGATTTAACAATGCAATGGAACATCGAATCTTGTTTTGGAAATGGTAATATTATTTTAAATTTACTTTAAATAACAGTAAAATTAAACATTTTTAAACTATAGGTATTGATTTGGAACAAAATGATTTATCTCCTCCATCATCTCCTTCATCTAGTGGATCAACACCTAGTGGTGATTCTCAATCTTCATTTGATTCAAATCAAGTTAGTATTTACTTATAAAAATTTTTAATATAATTAACATGTTTATTATCTTATACTATTTAAATAGGTATCGTCAAGAATATTATCACCAAATATAAGTTACGAGAATAATATTAGAAATGTTTGTACTACCAATACTGTAATAGCCCCAAAATGTATAAATCAAAACGAAAAAAATTCAAAACTGAAAATATTACCAGCTCCAATTAAACCAGCATTAAATACTCATAGTTCTTCTAATACCAATAATTCTTTATTATATAATAATTGTAAGTATTATATTTATGAATAATATTTTAATTACATTGTTTTATTTGTGTATTCAATATTAATAGAATATTTTTTTATTATAAGTTAATGTTTCTTCAATGCTGACTGATCAAACAAATCAATCATCAATTACAGTTTCAAAATCTTTTGGTAATAAAATATCAATTACATATAAATAATATAAATGCAATAACTATTTAAATATTTTTATTTTTATAATATAGTATTTTTACTAATTATTATGGTAAAATAATAACTTGTTTTTAAATTTTATCAACAGTTCCAAGAAAAATTATACTTACTCCTGATCAATTTTCAAAAATAACCAAATTACAAAAACAGAAACAAGCTGATTTACGCATATCAACCGTACCACTAGTATCAAGTACATCATCAGAAGTAAATACTCGATTATCATTGCCAGTTGTAGAAGTTGATCCAATAAAATCTAGATGTAATTCTTCTACCACTTTACAATATAATCAAGTATTAAATTTATTATTTATTTAATATAAATTAATTGTATATTGAAATTATAATTAAATTTTAATAGATCAGTGCAATAAAACGCCATCAACGAATGATAAGAAATCGAGAAGCAGCAAGTTTATCTCGTAAAAAGAAAAAAGAATATTTAACATCTTTAGAAGAAAAAATAAGCATACTACATAAAGAAAATTTAGAACTAAAAATTGTAAGATACTTAAAATCATTTTAAAAAACACAAAATAATAATTATTTTGCATATAGCATAAATACTATATTATTATTGTATTTTATTTAGGAAAATTCAGCATTAAAAGAAAGGCTTAAAATTTTTGATAAATTATCTTCAATGACCGATAGACCTTTAATCAAAAGAGTAAAAAAGGCTACAGCTATACTATCTGTAGTTTTAATGATTTCCTTAAATGTTGCACCTTTAGGGTAATTTTTTTTTTTTTTTAATTAATTTTTTTTATTTAATCACTATTCAATTTTTAGACTTTTTAATTCAAGGCAAATTGATAATTCCATGATAAAAATGAATTTGGGTAAAAATTTCAAAACAAAAAGTATTGAAAACTTAAATTTTCAAAGTAGAAATTTGTTGTGGTCAAGTGATTTCGAAGACATCAATTCAACATTAAATATTACCGAGCATCTGATGTGCCCAACTTTCATAAACATTTCAGAATCAAAAAGGTATTGGAAAATAAGTAATAACTACTATGCAATTAAGCATGTTGAAATTTTTAATATATAGTTTTTATATAATTTAATAATCTAAGTAATATATTTGTATAGAGTAACTACATTATTTTATACATTAAACATATACTAGGTATATCTGGACTGTAATAACAACATAGTCATGTAAAGCAAAAAAGGTGATTTGCAAGTCATCATATTAATGATATTAAATTGATAACAGCTATACCAATATCATGATTATATAATAATTAATATTTGTAATAGTTAGATTTTGTTTTTAAAACAAACAAAACTTAAAAGTACTCATAAATTTCCAATTATTCATTGTTATAAAGTGTATTATGTTAGTAAGAGATAGATATTAGACAACTAATAGGTGTTTCCCTATTTTGTCAAATGTCTAAATCGCCATACATCCTTGTAGATATATTATAAAAAGATAAAAGTAAATAAATATAATTTATATATTTGTATTAATCAAACTTGTAAGAGCATGAATTAAACTTACAAATTTTAAATAAAATAACAGAAATTTTAATTACATTTAAATTGTAAACATTTTTAAATAATTTTTTAATATATTCTTTAAATCCAACCAACCCAATTAAAATTTCAGAATTGATAGTGAATTGCGAAAATGGATTGAACCAAGGAATTTGAAGCTGTTGAATGATAACTTATCAATGGTTTATGTTGAACCAAAAATTATTAGTACTAATATTGAACAAGCTAAAAATAATGAATATGTTGCAAAGAAAGATAAAAAAATGGATACAATTCCAAAAAGAAATTTTAAGTAAGTGTATTCAATTTTAAGTTGTGCATTTATTTAAAATAGAATATATATAAATAATTTTAATTTATATTTTATATCACTTACAAATTAATTTTTTGTTAATTCATATAAATATATTATTATTGAACTTTTAGAAAAAGAAAGCATATTCCCTCAAGTAATGATTTCATAGAAATATTTGGGCACTTGAAATTAAATAGCAAAGAAAGTTTATTTGACTCCATTGAAAGGCAAGATGATACATTTTATGTTGTATCATTTTCTGGGGATCATTTACTATTACCACCCAGCCACAATGCTTCTAATACTACCATTCGACCAAAAATGTCACTTGTTTTTCCTACTTTATCATCAAATGGTAAGAATTTTGTGTAATAAATTGTACTTAAAATGTTTAGACCATGTATGTTATAATTGTTGTATACGGTATATGTTATGTGCATTATTATCAAATCAGAAGCAAAAACATTATTTAAAAAAAATGTCTTATCCATTAATAATTAGAGTGAAATGTACTATTCATTTTAACCAAATATAAATAATTAAGTCTTTAGATATATGATTAAAATGTTAATAGTATTTTGAAAAAATCCATCCATTTTTATTTTTATAAATATCAACAAACTTATTAAAAATCATTTTTGGATCATTGAATATTATTCTTTAGTATTATATATCCTTTGAAATTACCAAATTTGAAGATACCTACCAATATTTTATAATATCATATTTTGTAAAAAAAATAATCATATAACATATTTGTACATGTATTTTAGGTTCAGATTTTGTCACTATGATTCAAATTGATTGTGCTGTAACTGATACTAAAACATTACAGATACGAGATATTCATTTAAGACATAATGATTTTAAAAATAACATTTCTTCTAATTCAAAACAACATCATGGTATTCATTTTTTTATTACATTAACTTTAATTATATTCTTTTGGTTTATGTGATTAGTTTTTAATAATGTTTTATTTGTAGATCATAGAAACAATATAGCACACAAACCCTATTTTGTACAAAAAAACTATCGTGGTTCAATGTTTAGTAAAATGAATCAAGAACTTCCAAGTTACTAAATATTTCTAAATTTAATACACTGTCTTATCAAATTCAAGGACCATACATCAAGTCTCAAATTGCTATGACTATGAAATGCAATTTTTACTCCATAAGTATAATTTTAATTTTATATTGTTAAAATGTATCCATACTAGTATTGAATTCTTTAAAATTTGGTATTCAATTTTGGAGAAAAAAAAGTATCAAAATATTTTTTACATGTTAATTATTATTTAATAATATTAAATTGTAAACTATATTATAATAACATTATTATTTTTATAAATTAATTTAAAATTGTTCTAGAATCAAAAGTAATATTACACATTTTATGGGTTTTAAATTGTTTATGACAATTCGTACGTAAAGGTAAATTTAACATGTTAGTCCTTATTTCACGAAATATTAATTCTAACCTACTATAATATTACACATAATCTAATATTTACTATATATGTATTTGTTATATATGTTAATTAATTAGTTATAATTTCAAATCATAGATTGGTTTATAGTTAGATAATTTTCCTAAAACTTATTAATTAGTAGAAATAATTGAAGAGTAATAATTATAAACTAATTAAGTAGTATTTTTTAGCTTTTTTAATATATATTTATTATTATTATTTTATTATTAATGATCAAAATAAGATACTCATAATATTTTATTTACATTTTTTTTTAGATTAATGTTTTTAATAGATTAAATTAATTACATACATGGGTGACTTCACTTTAAGTTGGTAATATAGTTGGATTTTTTTTTTTAGTAATTTGTAAACATAAACATTTTTAAAAAGTCCATTTATGTTAGCACAGTTATGGTTCCTAAATTTTAAGAAAAATTCAAATTATTGAGAAAATCTGTTTTAAAATGTTGATATTCATAAATTTAATTTAAATTTTTTATTAGAACAATGAGGTATTACATTTTTTTGATCTAATCTCATAATTCTTTTATACATTTTTAATAAATCAGCGGATCTACCTCTTATATTAAAATATTGAGAATGTTAAATTTAATATAATTATTAATTTTTCATTTATAAATTATAAGCTTTTACTGTTTAAATGGGGTGTAATATGTACATTTTTTATGATATTGGCTGTATCGCTTAAAGTACCACTCTGTATTTTTTTCTATTGTTCCTTTTTAAAGTTTGTTTATGGTATATTTATTTGTTTTGGTTGTTATAAATAATATTTTATTACATTTATTTATTATTATTTTTCATTATTTTTCCTTTTAAATTTTATACAAACAATTGGTGTGATTTATGTTTATATGTATTAAACAATTTTTTTTTAAAAAAAACCTTTTTTAATATTTTTTTATGAAAACTATATATTATTGTTTTGAGCTTTGTTAATCATAATCACAAAAGAAACATAATGTGATATCAGTCTTCACCTCTAGTATACATTAATGAATATTGTAATGCATCATAAATCATAAGATCTATTAAATTCGGAAACTAGACGCAAGTGTCCGGTGTGTTGACTTTGTCGACTGTGCAGAACTATATCTTTGGGCAGTGAATATTTTATGAAATTTTCATTAGGCGACAAAAAAAATTTTCACGCATTCAATTAAAATTTATAAAATTAACATCAACAAACTATATTATGAACCTATAAAATAAAATAAAAAAATATTAGTGTTTAATATTCAAACCTTAAGAACTTTAATAGTATGATACAAACTTGTAATGTATATATTATCAGTGTTCAGAACGTTCAGTAAAAAATTGAACTCGTTCACGTTCAGTCCATAAAAAAAAGAACTCGTTCATGTTAATGTTAATTTTTTTAAAGCATATGCGGTCATGTTCGTTTTTCAAAAGACCTTTGAAACAAAGTAGTAAAAACAGTATGTGGACCCGTATATGATGATGTAGCAAATTTCTGGCGTAAAAAGAAAAATAGAGAGATAAGGGAAAGTACAAAAAAACCCGCTATAATAAGTTACATAAAAGGACTAAGGCTTAATTGGTTCGGTCACGTTAAACGGAGAGAAGCAACAAGTAAAGCTAGACCAACCATGAATTGGTAACCAAAAA
Organism: Sipha flava; assembly: GCF_003268045.1. Classification (NCBI taxonomy): domain Eukaryota; kingdom Metazoa; phylum Arthropoda; class Insecta; order Hemiptera; family Aphididae; genus Sipha; species Sipha flava. The sequence continues at coordinate 389,323 of NW_020272843.1, forward strand.
GGAAAAAACCAAGGGGAGGCCAAAACGCTGGATAAATGGCATAAAGACGAAACGAGAAATTACAAAGTGAGAAGAGTTGATTAAGGATTGTAGAAGTTGGAGAGCATTGACAGTGGCGGCTAAAACTTACAGAGTCATAAAGCTATTGAGGATGGAGTCCATGTAAAAATCGCGAAAAGAACGAAATTATTTTCGTTAGTGGGAATACCTTGTCGCGAACCAACTAGTGACGCGACACACAATAATAATAATAATAATCACTGACACGATAGATGTGTGATGGTAATGGCTAAGGAGCCGTATATTTTACAAAAACGATCGCACGAATAATAATAATCACAATAGTATCGTCGAGAACACACGAGAATAATAATAATAAGAATAAGCCAATCAATAAGACAGCGAAAGTCGTAGTTCTTCGATGTCGTACGTGGGTGATGTGCGTTAGAGTGGCGATGCGAACGTACCAAAAGTTGACGAACAACAGTCCGTCGTTCCGACGACACTTGCCTTCGGCGGTGCCGATGCTCCGCTCTCCCCGTTCCTTAAGGAAGGTGCGGGGTGTGACGCGTCGGTATCGTGATCCGCGAACTATCGGCTGATTAGAAGACTATAAATACGATCGGCGGCGTCCGTTGTGGTGAACGGTCGTCGCCGGGTCCGCGTCAACCTTTATAATATAATAATACTAGATAATCAATAATGTAATTATGTACTTTAAAAGTCTTATAACTTATAACTATTACCGAGTTGTCCGTTGTCATATTCATACGTAATGCATTCGTAATGGAGTTTATTCAGTCAAAAAAACAAAAATGTATTAAAATATAATGGTTATTTGTATAGGTTTGACAAAAAATAAATCTACCGTTTATGGAGATGTAATGAAATCCTAATAAATCACGCTTTAATTTAAAAACCGAAGAAATCGTTAAATTATATAGTATTTTGGTTTTAATGTTATTTTAATGTTTATTATTACTTATTATATTATAAAGGTATATCTACTAATGAAAATAATTTCTTACTTTTCGTTAATGTTTTCTTCGCTGTTAAAATATTTCGCCATTTTAACTGGCACTCGTGAGAATAATGATAAAATAAATTTGAATGTCTCAAAAATCATTCAAATTCATTAAAAATATAAACATTGTTCATGTTCACGGTCAACCTAAAAAAGCCAGTGATGTTCGCGTGTCTTTCACAAAGTATAAATGTGAAGACGTGAAGGTATGTTCACGAACGACATTTTTTCCAAACACTGTATAGAATACAATATTCTATGACAATATCGTATGGGTTTTTCATTGTAGATATTCTGGTAATCAATATAATTTATGTTTCAACTTTAAATCATCAAAGGAAATGATAAACAAGTTACAAAATCAAGCATAGTGAACCATTGATAAATAACCTTTTAAAAATTAACATCTTAATTTTCACCAAAACAACGTTTTCGCCCAATAATTAAGTATAGGTATCATATTCTAGGTGACATGACGCCCAGTACCTATATTAGTTAAAATATGCACTGTCTCTGGAACCCTTATCTTCATTAACTAATAATACAGCTACTTCATCGATTATAGGTGCATTATATTAACCTCTATATAATCCTTGAAGAACTCGATCAGCTTGAATAATTAACTTTAATTTTCACAATTCATTAAAAGACCTTGACTTTAGATTATATATATACTGTTTACAATGATTCAATGAGATTTCTTTAAATTTGGAATCATACTTGTTCAAGTAGTTATTTGATTCGACTGGCATAAAATATATTTGTAAAAATGTAGAATTATTTCCAATTTCTAGTAATAAACTACCTGTCAAATGATACACCCTAAATTTTTAAAGTAGCCATGAAGTTCTTTTCATCTATTTTGTTTGCTCCAAACGATATAATTTGAAACGGAGTATTATACCGCCTAGAATTACCAAAGAAATGTTTTGATAGAGGGTGAGAATTATCAATTAAACTTTTAATTAGGTCCGAAGGATCCTCAAATTGGTGTAAAACAACTTTACTGCCAGCACAGCAAAGTCTATGGGTTTCATTTTTCTATTTTTTTGCATGGCAATTTGGACATAATGTAGTCATTAGTCCTATTTGAAGCGCTGGAAAATGTTAAAATTTAATTTAAAAAAAAATGTCAGATATAAAAATGTGAAAAAAATTATAAATTATGGTATACGATACCTTAGTTATGTAAATTATAATTATATAAAATTAGCTGATATTTGTTAACTGATCCAATAAAAAATTTAAAGTTGTTTCGTACTAGTGTTTTGTTTCCACGTTTACTTTCGATAACTTTAGATAAAGGTGATGTGGGTGCAGTGCTGCAATAACCAGGTATGTTCCGTGTGTCAAACACACGGGCCCATGACTCCAGCCTATAATAGGGCCCAATAATAATATTTGAAAAATATGTAAAAAGCAAGAAAATAAACAAATAAAAACAAAATAAATATTTTGTAATAATAATGGAGTTTGATCAATAATTGATTGAATTTTTTTTTTTTTTACATATCATACATCAATGTTTTTTTTTGCGGCCTATATAATCAAAATTCAAAATAGTTTGGTCACAATCAGTGTTGTGTTTTATCTAGATAGGTATATTTTTATCTTTTATCTTATACAGATAAATAAGAAATATGTTGTCTAAGCTATTATCTATGATAAATAATTAAAACATCCAAATAAATTTATCTAGATAACATTTTTAAATATTTATATTTAAATTATAATTAATGTTAATTAGGTATTTTACATTTTCCGATTACAAAATAGTAAATTTATATTTAAACATAATAGGTAAAAATTATTATTTTAACTATTACTTATAATAACATATATTATTTAAGGAAGATCTGGCTCAACTAATTAATGCTATGGATAAAACATTCGAAAAAGAGCTGGAATTAAGAATAAATATGAAGAAAACAAAAGTACTGGTATGTGAAAGGGAAAATAATACAAAAATACAGATAAATATACAAAATGAAACAATAGAACAAATAGATGAATTTACATACCTGGGAAACATAATCAGCAAGGATGGAAGAAACAGAAGTGAAATTATAAAACGTATCTGTCAAGCTAAAATAGCTTTTAACAAAAAGAAAACTATATTTACATCAAGAGGCATCAGTCTGAAAATAAGAAAGAACCTATTAAAAACGTATGTATGGAGCATTGCCCTGTACGGGTGTGAAACCTGGATAATAACATTGGAGGAAAAAAGAAGACTTGAGGCGTTTGAAATGTGGTGCTATAGAAGGATGCTAAGGATAAGCTGGATGGATAGAGTAACTAACGTAGAAGTACTGGAAAGATTATCAGATAGAAAGTTACTATGGAATAACATAGTTAGAAGGCGGAATGAATGGATAGGCCATATCATGAGACACGAAGGATTGTTGAAATTGATAATAGAAGGAAATAACCGTAGAGGTAGACCAAGATTGGAATTAATTTAACAGATAATAAAAGACCAAGGATGTGACTCATATGTGGAAATGAAAAGGAAGGCGGATAAGAGAGAAGACTGGAAGATGGCTGCAAACCAATCTATGGATTGAAACCATAGAGAGAGAATATATATTAGTATTATAATTTATAAATATACCTATATATATTTTTCATTCTTAAATTATTAGATATATAAAGTTCATATTTTAAATGGTCTTAGTAAATAGTAATAAACTAATAAATGTTTCTACGTATCAGCTATATTCACCAACTGTCAACAGGGTACCTGTATTCTACAATTAAAATTTGAAATGATCACATGATATGTAGGTGTAAACAAAATTTAGAGTCAAAATAATTTTGAAGTTTTGTTTTTTGACATCAAATTTTATGATGTTTTGAAAATTGCCCTTATCTTAATTTAAAAAACATATTTTTGAAATAACATTTAGTTGACTTATAAAGTTACATAATATTCACAACTGTTATGAAATTTAGATGTGTTACTACGACCATTAAATTGTAAATGAAATGGTAACATAAAAAAAGGCTTGTTCTTGAATTTTTCCTACTTATTTTTTATTAACAAAAGTGGTACTAAAACCTTCAGCTATTTTAGGTCAATTCTACATTTCCTTAAACGTCTAAGCCAGGACATATACACGTCCTGAAAACATTTTTCGAGACTCCGAGACACGAAATCCAAAACCAGTGACAATTTCGGTTTTCCGGGAAGTATGGCAACCCTACGTATTATTGACAAAAATACTAAATAGGTACCAGACTATGGATTATATTATGAGCGTAAACATTTTATCAATGGACAATATTTTGTTTTATTAAGGTGCGTTAACATTGCAGTCCGGACGCGAACGAATTGTACCAAACGCAATAGTGTATAACAGTTTGCCGAACGCGAACGAATTGTTCACTGCCCAATCGCTCGCGTTCGGACACATTCGCTCAAATGGTGGTACATTAAAAAACATTAACGTTCAGTTCGAACGATATTCGGTCGTCTTTTCTAATTTGTTCGTGTTTGAAACCAGTAATTACCGCGTGCATTACTATTTTTCAATTTATTTTTAAATTTTTGTTAAGTAGAGTACTAATAATTGAGTTTTAAATAATAATTTATAATTTATTAATTGTTATAAAATTATTATGGATTTGATGGATGAAGAATGTCCATTTCTGATTGAAATATACAAAGCCAGAACTATTCTTTGGGATCATTAAATCATTAAGTAGCATATTATATAGCTATATATATATATATATATATATATACTATATAGCTTTCTGTTCTAATTTAGTGATAGCATCCAATAACGACGTTTTTTTCTTTGTTTTTTTCACCAGTAACTTAGTAGTAATTGCACACGCACAATCAGTTAAAAGTTAAAAGTATTAAAATACATTTTTAAGTATTGAATAACTTTTTAAATATCTTCAGGACGAAGTATTTTCAATAATATTTTAAATATTTTTTCTTCTATTAAATACTTATTTGTATTGAATACTTTGTTTTTTTTTTCAAATATTTTATTTTTATTAAAAATATTTGGTTGGAAAAATATTATTGCTAACTACAATTATAATTGAATAGTAGTTTTATTGAATATTTTGTATTTCTGTGTGAGCCGTATTTAGTGTGGTTGGAGCAACCATGACCAAAAAAAGAAACTATGACTGATGAAAATGTTGAAAACATTATGTTTTTAAAATGTAATAAACATATATTTAATAAATAAAAATTATTATAAACCTACTATGTGTTTATATTACATTAATTAGAAACCTATTTTAAAAAAAAAGTATTTGAAAAGTATTCCAAATACTTTATAAAAGTATTCTTTACAGCACTGTGCACAAGCTAGTAATATATAATCGGCAGTGGCGTATACAGAAAATATTTTCGGGAGGGGCTACTATTGACAGAATTAAATTTCCACTGCTACCTAAGAATTACTAACAAGACACAGTAGGTAATTATCTACATTTCATTTACAGAATGTCCCAAAACTATTTGACAAAGGCAATAAAAATTGTTTTAACTGATCTCATTATTTACGTATTTCCTATAGGAAGTATAATCCTGTATTTATGAACAAAGGATATATGATGTGGTACTTGACTATTTAATATATAAATGTCTACTGGACTATTTCTATAATAAAATATGCTATGAATAAAATGTATTAAAAAATTATAATTTATTTATTTATTATATAATTAACTCTTAATAATAAGCATTAAACCATAAATTAAGAACCTTTAAACATTTTAATGAACTATTGTAGTACTATTGAATAAAATAAATGCAACCTGGTTCAAAATCCTTTTTCTATATTTTTTTTATACAATCATTTCTAATTAAGTATAACAAATGTTTAAAATAATTTTTAAGTTTTTTGAAACATTTAGGGAGGGGGGGCTGTAGTCCACTAGCCTCCCCCCCTATATTCGCCACTGATCATCGTATCTTTACTTGATGACATTTTTATAATAAATATTGACTAAATACTTAAAAAACAACAAATTTAAACAAAAAATACATGTGTTCAATGGAAAATAGTGTGCCCATAATTGAATATTTTATATCAATAAATTCAAAGCGAATGCTATAGATCAAGTCCGAACGGTCGCTAATAGTCCCGAACATAGCAATGTAAATTAATTCGCGTTCGCTAGCGTTCGTTCGCGTTCGGACTTCAATGTAAATGCACCTTAATACGATCTTTGTCCAGAGTATACGGAAGTATAAACATTTTAATATGTATATTTAAGACTTAAAAATTTAATGTAATGTACCTACTAGAGATGTTGCTCTTTCCAGTGAATCAAAAAAGTTTACAGGAGCAACGTTAAAAAATTATATTTTGATGAAATCGGGTGTTTACGGAATTATTAGGAAAACTGTTGAGAAATTGTAAAAATTACCTATTTAGTTTCTAATGAACCATCTAGAAAACATTTGCCATCGAAAAACACTCCTAAAATTGTTGATAGAAAAAATATGTAATAGGATGATTTTTACTAGGACATTTGACATACCTGTACAAAAAAAAAAAAAAACTTCATGGCAAAATTAATATATTCTTTGTTTCACTCGGAATCTATAATAGTACTTACAAATTATTATTATTTTTTTTTATGATTTGGTTATCTGTATAAACAGAAAACAAATAATATTATTGAAGCATCTCACAGGAGTATCCAGGCACAGATGAGTATGTCGAACCCAACGATTTGGAAATTAATATTTGAGTTCAGAAAAGTGAAATTAAAATATATACCTAACTTTATAAAATACCTTTTAACATTTTTGCTTATTGAGTAAAGTATAAAGTTATAACACTTAGTTACTGGCAGTAAAAATGTATTATTTGTATTGGAGTATCCGAGTTGGGTCCCGAGTACAAGGGGTTAATAGCAGGTAGTGTACTAGTTGGGTTCCGGATTTTTATAGGTACTACACTAGTTGGGTCCCGGATTTATATAGGTACTAAACTAGTTGGGCCCTGAATTATTTTAGATATTACACTAGTTCCTGAATACTTTTTGGTAAGTACTACATTATAATAACATTTTCCTTCCCATTTTAACAGACTTAAGACTGTCTATGATTTATTTAGACCACAGGTATGGTTAAAAATGTTTTTTATAGTTTTTTTTTTGTTTTTTTAGTTTCTTCTCCATTAAAATATATATTATTAGAATTGTGTTGTTAAAATTATTAAAAATGTTAAAATCATTATATAATATTAATAAAAATTAATAAAAAAGAAACTAAAAAACAAAAAAAAAACTATAAAAAATATTTTAACCATACCTGTGGTGTAACTAGATCATAGACAGCCCTAAGTCTGTTAAAATGGGAAGGAAAATGTTAGTATAATGTAGTACTTACCAAAAAGTATTTAGAAGCTAGTGTAGTACTTATAAAAATCCGGGGCCCAACCAGTGTAGTACCTATAGAAATCCGGGGCCCAACTAGTGTAGTATCTATAGAAATTCGGGACCCAACTAGTGTAGTACTTAAAATATTTCGGGACCTAACTAGTGTAGTATTTAAAATAATTCGGGAACCAACTAGTGTAATAATTTTAAATTCGAGACCCAATTCGGATGCAGCCATTTGTATTACTTCCTCGCTCTTTTGAAGTATTCCTTTGAAAATTGTTTACATACATTTATAAGATTATTGTCATATACTCAGAACTCATCCAGCAGTGTTGGCCTGGTCATGGCAGCCATCTGCCTGGGCCCCGAGTTATTCGTTTTACTCAATATACAACACACACAGTATATGGATGCATTATAATTTATAAATAATCGACACAACTAAAAACGATCGAAATATTTCCTTTAAATAAAATTACAATTAACCCTTAACTGATATTGCTTTTTTATTCATACGTATGTGGTATTATGGGGTCTAATTAGACCCCGATATATTTTGGTGGTTTTTAAACTACTAAAATTAATTTTAACTTTTTTAAATTTTTTAAATTTATTCATAAACATAAGATACATTAATTACCCAGTGTGCAAATGCGTGACACTAACTTCGCTGTCACGTAGATTTTAAGTTCAACATTTAACTTCTCATTGTAACGGATATATTACGTATTGGTGAAATTATAGCAAAACAATCTAAAAGTTAATTCTGTGGATACCTTACTAAGTTAATTTGCATGCAATGTTTAATGTTGACATGACATGGAACTTCATTTACATTTAAATGTTACTTGTGAGTTTAATGATTTGTATTTAACATTACAATTGAGATGTTAATGGTATATAAATAATTTACTTTCATGTAAAGTTATAGGTAGGTATCAATTGTGACATTTTTGAAAACGTCAGTAACCACTTAAAAACGTGCCACTGGCAGTTGATCAAACTAATAGAATACGCGTTTTTAAATTAAAAACCATATAATATGAATGATATCGTGACTATTTTAGTCGCGCGTTCAACATGTCTGGTCGCTCGAAAAGATTAGAACGGCGCGGCCAACTTTGTGGTGCCACCAAATGTGAAACCCTCAATTTAATTATTAATATCTTTTGGTGGCGCTGCTATGGTGTCTTCGTGTAAAAAAATTATAGGTTTATCTTATCTAGAACGTACAACACTATAAAAAGTTTCATAGACGTCGCATTTAAGTCACAGGCGAGTTGGTATCGGTATGATTTATTTTCATTACGTGTTAATAATGTTTATTCGTTTTGACGATCTGTTTAGAGTCAGACGCCCAAGAAGCAAGGATTCAGCATACTTTTAAAATTACTTTTTAGTACATACTTTTACAATTTACAATTGTTTAATAGGTTAAAAAAATTATTAAATATCCCAACTCTAATATAATGTTGGAAGTTAGCAAATTTCATGAATGTTATGCAATGTTTGATTCCCTTATAAAGTCAACTGAGGTAGGATGTTTTTATGTAAATATTTCAAAAGTATCATCTTATTATTTAATACCTTTAGATGAAATTAGTTTGAAATGTTTTTTTGTTTCTATATCCAATAATAAAGCTATAATGTTTACTTTATTGCATTCATTGTAACACTACATGAATAAAATTATATTTGATTTTTAATTATTTTAAATAAGGTTTTATTACATTTAAAGTGTTTATTGGTTTATATCTCGCACATTAGTAAATTTAGTTATTGTGTAAGAAATAATCACTTTATTTTATATAAAAACAAACTATTATTTATTTAGCTTATAAAAAATCATATATATTTTTTGTCTATATGTAAATATATAATTTATTTTAAAATTTAAGTTTGTTTCAAATGTAATATCAAAATATTACATGATTATAAGTTTTAAATCATAATAATGAGTATAAAAAGTAAAATAAATAATAAAATGAAAAAAAAAAACAATATATAGGTACGTCTTATTATGAATTATGCCTAAATAATAATTATTTATAATGAATTTTGTTATTAGAAATTGTTATGTATATATAAATAAAATAATTTATAATTATGTACATTTTAATTATATTTATATTTGTATTGTGTATATGCTCTAGATAAATAAACTTTCGTTGGCAGCATAATCTGAATGAATGTGTTTATTTTTCTCACATAATATTTTAACCTTTTGTATCTATTTATAATTTCAACTCTTAACTATTAAAGCATTATTAACAATATAACCAAATTCTAAAGTTTAGACTTAGAAGTTCCCAAGAAGCTTATAGTTATATAATTATAACTTTGAATAGTATTGGTAAGCAAAACATAATTTGGAAAGTTAAATGGAAGTTATTTTTTAACATTAAATATGGAAGACAATTTTGTGATGTATAATAAGAGTTACGAAATACTGCTATGTTAACTTCGCATGGTAAACTAAACATAGATCGCATTTGTTAATATCAAAAGCAAGTTACGTTTGTAACAGCGTATGGCTTAGGTCAAATAACTTGGCATAAAGGATCTAGGGAAAGTCACTTGTACGTTACTAGGCTTTAAATATTAACCTCGTATCATACAATAAAACATTCATATGACGTCTCATGCACTGTCTTTTGCACACTGGGTAACAACTTAAAACAAATTAAACAAATATTTTTAGTCTCCTTTTGACTAGTTTTGTGAAAAACAAAAAAAAAAGTTATTTTAAAAACAAAATTTTAAATATAGTTTATCTTTTCAACAATTTAACTTATATTTTGAAAATTATGCATAAAACTGTAATGTTATGTTGTGTACCAGCATCATGAAAATAAAAAATAAAAATAAACTAAAATTAAATTTATTTTGAGAAGTTCGAATACTATACTTTTTTTCATATATTATACATTTTGTGTACCCATATTGCATAAATCTTCATCATGTGTGTACATATTATATATCTACATAATATATGAACAAATAATAAACATATATATTATTTTTAATTTTTCTACACAGACTTTATTATGATCGCTGAAAGTATAGACCTGGAAACACTTATAACACTTGTCCAACAAAGATCAACCATCTATAATTATAAAGATAATTAAATTAAATTAAATTATTTGTTGTACGTTTTTTATTTAAAGGATGAACCCACATTATTTTTTGTTTTTCACTCTTTTCGATATCTAACATTAGAGATCACAAAATAGGGATAATAACTTTTTCTTCGTCGGAAGACATGTTGGTGACTAAATACGATACTAGATACTATAAATACGATTTCCACCTAACAATGACTAACACAGTTTTGCTTTTTTGGCGTACGGCCGGCCTAAATGATATTCGTCGTACTGGTTGTGCTGATCGTGTTGTAATGCGCCGCGTGAAAGTACTTATCAGCGCATTTTATCGGTCGTGGTACACGTTTCACTTTTGGTATGGCGTCTTATATTTTTTACACATATATATAATAACTAATAATAACTAATATATATATTATTACATATCTGTGATTTTTTATTATATTGGCATAGAGTGATAACATAAAAATGATAACGTGGTGCTCTAATCAAATAGATAGACCCAAATTACATTTTAATATCTCTGTTCTTATCAATTATATATTTTTCAAAACAAAATTTACTATCAACATCAACAGTAATAATTGAATCAAGAACAACCTAAATAATAGTTCGTATTAAAATGACCACCCCGAGATCGAAATCACCCAAACCACAGAATTCATTTAGGAAGGATGATAGTAAAGACGAAACCACATTTTGGGATAAAATAGGAACACTTGGACGCAAAAAACGAATAAAGGAAGGTAGGCACTTCAACATTACCTTATATGGTCATCATTCATTATGATATTATTAAAATAATATTTACTTAAGTTATTCTCTATTTTGTATAAATTATTTATTTTAAATGGCATATTTTCAGTGCAAGAGGTTCAGGAAGAAGGCAAATATGCTATTGATTCACCTGGCAATCCAGCTATGGCTGATGTTCCTCCCGAAGAATACACCCTTGGTAAATGTACTATTTATTTACTCAAGATCAAGGAATAAATTTAGTTTGTTAATCTGTATATTTCAATATTTTAGAGGAAAACGAGGAACGTACTATGGTAGAACCCAAGTCTTATTCCGATCCTAAATTACAAGAGTTAATGAATATATTAATTGATTGGGTAAACGATGTTTTGGCAGATCATCGGATTATTGTTAAAAATCTAGAGCAAGATTTGTATGATGGACAAGTATTACAAAAGTTATATGGTATATAGTTATTTTTATTTATTTGTTTAGGAATTTCTTCTTTTTTTTTTCTGGCTTTCATAACTCTCCAAGAGTTTTCACTGTCATCACCAAATCACGATCCTGCACAATTTCCCTCCAATCCTGCACTCCAAATCCTTTTCTACAACATCCATCCATCTCTTCCAATGATGGCCCTGTGGTCTTTTCCCTTCTGGTTTCCAGTCCAGTACTATTTTGGTTACTGCATCAGTATTCTGCCTCATGACATTTTCTAGCAACTGTATCCTTTGAATCTTTACAAACCCATTAATTGATACTATTTTTATTTCTTCCTTCAGTTGGTTGAACTTCCTATGCCACTGACCTGTCCTCATGTCCCTTACCAGACTGCTTATCTCTTGCCATATTTTGTTTTCAAAAGTCTTTAATTGTCATTCTGTTATACTTGTAGTAGTCCATACTTTACAACCATATGTTAGTATCTGTCTTATGATTGATGTATAAAGTCTTATTTTTGTTCATTTTGAAAATAATTTAGACTTAAAAAACTTTAACAAAGCGAAAAGCGCTCTCTTTGCTTTTGTTATTCTCGTCCCGATCTCATGGAACCAATCATTTTTTGTATTAAATAGTATACCTAGATACTGAAACTGTTTGACATTTTTATATGATAGCGTTTCCAATACATCTAGCGATGTTTCCATGTTTAGTAGTTCTGTTAATTTTGTTTTGTTTGCATTTATGTGTAGCCCTATTCGTTTTGATGCGTGTTCCAATGCTTCAGTAGCTCTCACTGTATCATCCAATGAGCCTCCTATAATGTTAAGTTCATCTGCAAAACTTAATGTCTAGGTATTTAATATCTAAAAAAGTAAATTCAAGCAGTTTACAATCTTATTATTATTTTTGATTATTTAACGATTGTGATTTAAATTAAATTTTATTTTATTGAACTTTTTTTTCTCAAATACTTCTTATCAATTCTTCTTCACCATTCTCCTAACTATTTGGGGTTGGCCACTTTTGACCTAAACCTCCATTTGTCTTGATTTCATACATCCCCTACGCATACATTAACAGCCCTAATATCATTCTCAATTGTATCCAACCATTTTTTTTTTTTTGGTCTTTATCTTCCTCTTTTTCCTTCAACGTTCATTTGCATAACCTCTCAAATAAATAATTAAGTTAAAAAAAAAAATATAAATCAACATTTATTATTTTAATTGTTTATAATTAGATAATATATTTAATACTCTTTTTGGTTTAGAAACATAATAATGTCATGTTGTAATAATAATAAAAGATTTGATTATTGAATTTCTAGTGAATATATATTATGCATTTTGTATTGTAATAACTAATAAGAATACCAGATTTCCAAAAAAAAATTGCATTAACTTATTAATAGGTTTTCTTTTCTTTTTTAGTAAAGTAGTTCAAATATTAAGAATTGTCATATGATATCTATAAAACTTAAAAATATTTATAATTACTCTTTCATCAATTTACTGTACCATAAATGTTATTTGTTTTAAATTATGATTAATTGATACAGTTATTACTTTAAACATTTCTATTTGAACTTCTAAACATTATTATTTTTAATTATCAATAAATTGATTAAAATTTATAAAATTAGTAATAATAAATGTATGATGTAACATATTTATATAGAATAAATATTTTAAAGTATTTTTATATTCATTTTTTTAAATAATCTTGTGACATTGGTATACTATTACTAAATATGGAACCTATGATGTCAAAGTTTTTTGAGTATTATTAATTTCATATATTGAGATTATTTAATATATTTATATAATTAGTTTAAACTATTCAATATGTCTTATTACATTTAGAAAAGTTGACTCGAGAAAAATTAGATGTACCAGAAGTTACTCAATCTGAAGAAGGTCAAAAACAAAAATTGTATGTAGTACTAGGATCCGTAAATAATGTATGTATATGATATTGAAACTTAAAACTATATTGTTTTGGTTATATGTACATTTTGAAGATCAGCGTTTCTTAAATTGTGTTCCGCGGAACCCTGGGGTTCCCCGAAGCTTAAGTAATTTTTTAAACATTAGTAAACATTATTAATAGTGAAAACTGTTTGCATTATAGAGAAAAAATCTTTGTACATTAAATAACAATGTATAAGCCATATGGAATAGTCTAAATTTATATTTAGTCTAATTAAAGTTATTATTATTAAAGTATTATAATATATGTATACAATTATTATTATTTTAATTTTTAATTTTAATATATATTTTGAATTAAATACCTTTAATACAATATTATTATATGATTATAATTTATTGACAAATAACCTTGAAAAAAAGCTAAAAAAAAAATAGGGGTTCCATCCACGATAGATGTGGACATCAAAAAGGCTTCCACGAATAAAAAAGTTTAAGAAACGCTGGTGTAGATTAATAATTTTTTGTGAATACTATTCCAATTTTTATCCATTAAATTGTTTCAAATTATGTTGTTTAAAATATTTTATGTATAGCCATATACATTATTGATTTTATATACTCTAAATTTTTATAAAATAGATATTATCTATTGAAAATTAAGTTTTTGAATTTTGAATTAAATAACTTAAAAAATTACTATTTTTTTTATTTAGATTTTGGGATTAACTGGCAATAGGCTTTCACAACAAAAATGGAGTGTTGAAAGTGTTCATTCTAAGAACCTTGTTGCTATTTTACATTTGTTGGTATCACTTGCAAGACATTTTCGAGCACCTATTCGACTTCCTGAAAATGTCACTGTCAACGTAGTGATTGTACAGGTATTTTTATTATTATGATTACATTTTTTTCTCAAATTACTAGTTCTAATTAATAATACTTTTATAGAAACGAGATGGAGTATTGAAGAATCGAACTGTTATTGAGGAAATTACATCTAGATATGATGATCTTGGTATGAGATGTGAGCGAGATGCTTTTGATACTTTATTTGATCATGCACCTGATAAATTAGAAGTGGTTAAAAAGGTAAAAAATATTTTATTTTTTTTTATTTTTAACTTATTAATTGATTATTCTTTTAGTCCTTGGTTACATTTGTCAACAAACATTTAAACAAGATTAACATGGAAGTAAAAGATTTAGACACACAATTCCATGATGGTGTTTATTTGACATTACTTATGGGATTACTTGAAGGATTTTTTGTACCATTGTATTCTTTCAATTTGTCACCTCAAAATTTTGAACAGAAAGTTCATAATGTCAATGTAGCATTTGATTTAATGCAAGAAATTGGACTCGCTGCACCTAAAGCTAGACCTGAAGGTAACATTTTATAACCTATAGATAGTTAAATATATTTATAAATATGATATTACAATTTATACAATTACTGTAAATTATTATTTACAACTAAAATATTTTTGAATAAATATTGGAATTTATCAAATTAAATTTGAATATTAAATATATGTTTCTTATTTTATTGAATATAATCCTATATAAATAGTATGATTTATTTTTGGCCATACAAAGATAAAGATTGTATAATTATTAATTATAGTATTTATTTTCTAGATATTGTGAATTTGGATTTGAAGTCAACATTGAGAGTGCTATATAATCTCTTTACAAAGTATAAAAACTTGTACTAATTTAATAACACTGGATTTCTATTGGATCAGTCAAATTTAATTTAAAAGTAACATTAATTTAAATGATAGCATTGTTTATTGCGCAAAAAAAGCGGACACTTAGCTATTTTCAGTTACTAACTTGACAATCATGAGTATCTTCAAATTTTAGTTTATATATATACATTTCATACTATAACATTTATAATATATGAATTATAAGACAACATACTAATAATTAAATATAATTATTAATTTATTATTATATTTTAACATTTTGTTTCATTATTAATTTTAATATTTTATAATTGTTTTATGGTTTTATTATCAAAATAAAATTTTTGATGGTGTTCAATCGTGTTTCATGTTTAATACTATACAAGTAGTTGTTTGAATTATTCATTGTTACTTAAATGTTGAATGGTTTCTTGTGCATTTTTAATGTAGTACGAATGTATTAGTAGTATAAAAGGTTATGGAAGTGTTCAGTCAAAGTTTTAATATAATATAATTTATAACTAAAAAAGAAAATTCAAATACTTAACATTTTAAAATTATCATGATCAATTTATATAAAAACACAAACACTAATGGATATAAAATATTATTTGTATTCACATGTATAATATTTCAACAGAATTGCATCTTAGTTTATTGTTTAATTTTATAAACTTTATTTTCTGTGTACGCTGTTGGTATGAATATATTTGTTTCTTACAAAATACAACTTGGTTATCGTCAAAACTACTAATCCACGTGGTCGATGGAAAATACATTGTAGATAATTTATGTGTTTCAAGCATAGAGTCTTCTGTCGATACCGTTAAATATGATGTAGATTTATATACTTGACTGCAGTATGAGATGGCGTCACACAAACAAGCACATAACATGTGTGCAAGTCTTATCTTTTGATCTCTATCTTCATTATTATAGTAGTTATGCAAATCTGCAACTAAAATTACGCGTGGTACATTTGGACTGGTTTCGTGGACTGAGCAAGTGTATTTAACGAGATCTTGCCACCGGGATAGCGTTCTAAATGTGAAAAATATATATAACAAACACAATTAATCATGAAATAATAGGAAACAATGAATGTTTAGTTGAATTACAGAAATGTAATACGATTTAATGCATGCACACTAGGTGGTTTGGCGCCATCTACAGGGATTGGTAGGGATTTCATCTGAAACATTTGAAGGTAAACTACTCGATACCCGACTTCGGCCCAGTACACTGCGCTCTACACGTTTAAAAAAAATTTTAAAGGTATTAATTAATATAGTATTCGTGAAAGTTTCATAGACTTCAAATACGGACTTATGCAAACGCAACATTAAAAGTAATAAGCACCTACTTCAAACAGTAACGACTGAGAGTAATCTGAAGCGCCGCAAAGCAATGTACATTTCACTTCCGGAACGTTCATTAGGAAAAAAGACAAATGTTTAATAAGAAACGAAGATTGAAAATGTTGACCAAACACGGTTACAAACTACGATTTAGTATAGTATATTAGAAAGATAAACATCATTAAAAGATCGCGATAATGGGAAATGATTTAAATAAAACAACAAATAATATTTATTGATTTATTAACAATGGATCATATCAATATCCACGATCTGGTTTTCGTTATAATATACGTTATCACTTGTTGATAATAATAATATATGTAGTTCTTAAGCTGCACGTAAAGACTACAGGGCCTGAGTTGCAGACCGCGCGACATATAATATACAGTTATGTATAATGATTTGCAGTATGGTCTTACAGTTTTGGGTTCGCAAGATGCGTTATTATCTGTGAGCACTTCAGCAACTTTCGTTGCATATCGGTGACTCGTCGTTCCTCAGTCCGGTTTCGTTCCCTTGGTTTCCCGTCGATCCAGGGGATTTGGGATTTTCCCGGAATAGGATCACGTTCCGTTTGTTTTCAGAGCCCTTAGTTAAATATTTGGTACAATATCTTCTAAAGTTTTGGTAAAATTATTGCATATCCGACAAGACGAAAATCCGTAAATTGTACTGCTGAAATGAAAATGTCAAAACGTATGGTAAAAAAAAAAAAATATATATCGTAGTTTTTTTAATAACGTTAGGAACATAAAAATAATACTTATATGGTGCTAACTTTATGCATAAGAATATATAATAGGTGATTAGAAGACATTTGAAATTTTAAAACGTGTTCCAATCATAAGCGTAACTATATCCTGAAGTTAGGGGTGGCTTCAATCCTAAAATGTTTAAAATAAGTTAAAAATGTGAGGAGCTCTGCCCTTTACAACCCCTAAACTCGTCCCTCGAGTAATATTCATTATTAAATTATAATATTATTTTATTAATATATAATGTATAAGACAGATAATAAAAAAAGTGATATTGAGGTAAACATTAAAATATTAACATATTTATTAAGTATTATTTCAGATACAAGTTAAATTTTTTTTAAAATTAAAAACTTAAAGGAATGTTATAACTATTACAGCTTAAGCCTCCGCTCAGTATTGGTAAATTTATTTAAAATGTCTTCTTTGTTTAGAATGTTTGACAAATTTCTTTCAATCGCTATGATTGCTAATTTGGAAAATCGATTTAGTAATATAGTTGACCTTATGTAGGTGTTTTTTCGACGAATAACTAAGAATGTTCTTTCACAAGATGCGGAACTAGTTGGAACTGCAAGGGCTAAATGTAGCATTTTGTATAAATTTGGGAAAACAGATTTTTTAACGATACTCTTTAGCTGCTTTAAATGTTCCTGATTTTTAATGATATAATTGATTGTCATAACAATTTTTCGCAACCAAAATTTCTGATTTTAAGTCAGTTTCATTAATATTTCATTACTCGTTAATCGTTGGCACAAGTTATTAATAATCGTACGTCTTTTACGACTATATTTGTGTTTAATTTATTAATAATTTCTAAGTAATATTTATGTAGTAAAACCTTACATAAAAACATCATACTTCAATAATACGTATAACCAAAAAAAAATAAATATTTTTCCAAGATATTAATAAAAAAAAAATAAAACGATATTTTAAATTAAAATTAAAAATTTAGCTACCGTTAGCAAGACTAAGAATTATGACAGTGGGGCTAAGCCCCCACTAAAGTTCCCCCTAGTTACGCCTATGTACCCAATCCCTACATAATACGAGAACAAGCTTTTTTTGTATGCAACAATTTTTCGGCAACTATATTAAACTTTTTTACTATTCTTTTCACAGTTATTTCAAATACTCTCCCGAGTCTCTTCCACGTTATCCAGTTTTTTAAATTTAGTCAAAAGTTAAACAATATTCATGTAAGTTTTATTAAAGGGAAATTTAACGCTAGAGATTTTCTAAATTACTCCCACAACTTGGTGGTCTAACCAGGGCCGTCCCGAGGGGAGGTTGAAGGATGTGCTCCTCTCTCCCGGCGTTCTAGTTAGGTCTAGTTGTCACGATGCTTTATCGATACATTGAGTCTGCAATTTAATAATATCTTAAGTATTTATAGTTAAATATTAAAATACTAATAATGAAAAAAAAATATTTCTACTTTGTTTATAATTTTATAAGAATATCATAATAAATATATTCTTATTATTATAGTATTAACTGATAAGTAAAAAAGAAAAAAAAATTACAATGGAACATTGTCGGTTAGGCTTAATACATTTTTAGAGCATAGTTGCAATATATAGCATAGTTGCATAGATGCAAGTACAATTATTGCAAATATGATTGATACTTTAGAAAATTTCTGTGAATTTTTTTCTGCAAATAATAAGAGATATGGTATAACATAAAATTATCTGAAATCAAAAATGCGTTGCAGCTAAAAAATTTATGAAAAACACAGTGGACAGCAAGAGCAGAAAGTATCAATGCTGTATGGGGCTCATTAGAAGCAATAATTAAAAGTCTTGATTAAATATGTTTTTATAATGGAAATATTGACAAGGGAACATGATTCAAAGGCCTTCAATAACAATTACTTTCATTTGATTTTATTATTTCTATAATTTTTATGAAAAATATTCTGTACAAATTAAAATATCTTACTAAAAATCTTGAAATTAAACATTTATGTATAATTGATGCTAAAAATATTTTAATTGATAGCACTTTATCTTTTGCAACTTTACTTGGAACAAACTCAGAGAGTTATTTTAAAACACATCATCGTAGAAGATTATGTCCTAAACGAATTGACTCAAGATCATCCACTGGGGTTGAATTTTCAATACATTTATTTTACCGAAGATAATTTAAGTTAGTTCTTCATACATTAATCATATTATCAAATACCAACTTAAAACTTAATACTTAAACTTAAACTTAATACTTTTTTTATGTATTTTTTCTGTTCAGCCATTGTTAAAATTATTTTCACAACCTTTAGACAAATCAAATATTACTTTTGAAATCATTACAAATTCACTTTCTTTATTTCCATAAGATAGTACAGATTCCAATCTACAATATCTAAATTTAGTCCAGGCTCAACTAGAGATATTATTTAACATGTTACTAAATGATTCAAAAAATTTTAAATGGTTAATGGAAAAGTCTGAAGAAGTCAAACATATTTTACCATGCGCTAATTATTATGTCGTGTGGCTTTAACTTCTTCAGTGACTGTAGCATCAAATGAGAAGACATTCAGTGAATTCAAATTAGTGAAGACATTTCTCAGATCGTCAATAAAGGATGACCGATTCAATTCCTTAGTAATATTAGGAATATAATGTGGACCAATGGACATTAATCAATTAGCACAACAGTGGTGAACATTAAAAGAACGTATAATAGAGATTTAAGTATTTAACTGTTAATTTTTTACAAGTTTAATTTTTAAAAAAAAAATTGTTTACGTTTTATAAATTTATAATATAGATTTGTATGTATATACGTATTAAAATATTTGTATTTGAATACCTGGTCATCAGTGGTGGTCAAACGGGGGGGGGATAGATCCCCCCCATGACCTTTTTTTAAATATTTATATTTTATGCATATTATACATAATATAATATAGGTATTCATCAATTTTCTATTTAAAAAAATAAATATGCTGCACTTATTAGTTATTATACAGTCTCTAGGTTGGAATAAAATTAACAGTTCAAACATAAAACACTAAAATATTAATTGAAACAAAATTTTTTAGGTTTTTTTCATTTCTATTATAGTTTAATTATAAGAATGTATGAAATTTAAATTTAGTACTTACTGTTTAACATAATATATTATATTATTATATGAATTGTGTAATTATATTATTTTAAAGTTGTCTCAATGTTTAGCCACTATAGCTGTTCGTCGTGGGGTTGTCAATATAAATGCAGACGAAGTACTGGACGAATTGGCAAAAAAAAAACCAGAAAAATAGATTTAATAATATAAATATCATTAATATAATATAATTTTCATGTTTAAAAATAAAGATTTTTATATATAGTGTTTGTTAAAAAATCAGCTACATCTCCCCCTCCTATGATAAAATAATTTGACCGCCACTGCTAGTCATCATAATTATATTGCATATACCAGTGGCGTAGGCAAGATTTTTCAATAGGGGGGTTTACGGTTTAGGTCTATGCAATAGGTATACATAAAACATATTATTTTAAATTTTCTTGTACTTTACTTAAAGCATTTAAAATCAAACAATATTTTAATTAAATTAAAATTTACATCAGCCGTAGTTTTCTTGTTTTGGTCGTTAATTAATTTAGGTCGTCATCAAGGTTTATCATTAAATCACTGTTTATATTTATTAAAAAGATCGTTCACTGTTAGCAGTTGTAACTGGGAGAGTTGCTAAAATCTGTATACGTACACCCCTGGCTTAAGTTATAAAGCTATGAGAAAAATATTAAGTATCTAAAATTAGATTAAAAAATTACTGGAAAATAGAGAAAAAATATTTTATTGGTGGTATAATATTTGTCCCATTTTATACAATAGAAAATTTTTTTGATGAATGTGTATATTTTACCGTGCCAGAAAGAGTTAACACAGACCAGCTACCAGAAAAATTTAAATTTAAAATACACGTTTACTTTCTGGCAAAAGATTAAATAACTACTTATCTTAATGATTTTGGGGGCTTTGCCTAGGAATAAACTAATGTAGCTATGGTCACTACCTAAGTTTATCGATTAAATGTCAGTTATATTTACCACTGGGTTATACTCGAGGCCATTACTTCTTAACTAATAATTAAATTGTTTTCTATATTAATATATATATATATATATATATATATATATATATATATTAAATTATAATTATTAATTAAACATTCTAAATCGTATAATTTAAATCAATACTATTATATTAACCTTATATTACATGAACTGGAACTAAAATTATAAAGTTTAAATAGGCAAGCCCAAGGCCGTAACTGGGGGAGGGGTCAAGGGGTCCGGATCCCCCCCCCCGACATTTTCAAAATTAGAAAAAACATTTTAGTGGTGAAAGTTTATTAACAACTATATTATGCGTTAAACAATGGTGGTGGCCCCCCCCCCCCCCCCGAATTTTTTTCCAGTTACGGCCTTGGGCAAGCCTGTTTAGCTATTGGAATCTGTTGTTTATATTTTAAGAACGTATTGAATGAATTGTAATATATTTCTGTGATGAGTTGTTTTTATTATTATTAATATTTTTTCATTTGAATAATTGAGTATGAGGGGTTTGATAAACTTTTATTTAAAAAAGTATTTCATCTGATTATATTTGGCTTTAAGATTTTAAAATGTATAAAAATATAATATTTTTAAAAATATGAAGTCAAAATTGAATTTAGCAATATCATTAACCATATGTATATAAGTAATAATTATGGAATTAATCAACGGTATTCATTTTGATTTTCAGTTTAATGAATAAATACTAATTTAAATGCGGTGGATATTTCATGGACATGATTACTTAAGAGTCTTAAGGTTTTCCCTGGGTCTTGAGTCTTTCACTCAGATTAAAATATACCAAGGTGTTTAATTTTATAAAAAGTCATATACTTATTTACTTTTTTTTAAGCAATTTTATTCTTATTTTGACAAAATTAAATAAAGATATATTTAATATTGAAAACAAATATAATTCTTATAAAATAACATGATATTTTGTTATTATTTATTTTGAATAAATAGATTCAACCATTGACGTTTGGAAGAATATTTTTGAATTATAGGGTAGATACTATACGAAAGGGGTTAATTAATTCACGAAAATTGTAAATAAATTAAGTACGATTAATTATTATTATTAATTTTTTTTTTATATATAATAATATTTGTGTTATTAGTACGTTATATCTTAGTGACAAAATATAACCATACACAATTTTACTACCATTTGAAGAAATTTAATC
Source organism: Sipha flava (assembly GCF_003268045.1). Classification (NCBI taxonomy): domain Eukaryota; kingdom Metazoa; phylum Arthropoda; class Insecta; order Hemiptera; family Aphididae; genus Sipha; species Sipha flava. Next base: position 412,012 of record NW_020272843.1, read on the forward strand.
ATTACGTCATTATAGCTTCATTACTCCAGAGCTCGAGACCATGTGTATTTACTATGTACCTATGTATATATATGAAGTTAGACCGTAAAAACATGGTGAGCTCGGTTAAAACATCAATGTACTTTTCAACTCCATTTCCCAAAACCCCATTAGACTCTCTGTGTATTTTCAAAGCGGATTTCATCTCGTTCATTCCGTACGGCCGTAAAGCTTTTAGCGTGCACCAACATACATACACAAGTTTACCGGACTTTTTGCAAAGCCTCTTAATTCATGCTCGATAAACTCTCCATGACGTATACCAGTCAATTTTTTTCCTCGTTTTCACCCGCTAGCCGATTTCTGCTGACTGACCCTCGGGGGACCATAGCTCTACCGTTCCATGTACCCGCCGTTAACTTGCCACCCCCATGTATTGGTAACAGCTGCCATTGTTCCCGCCGCATTATTCCTGAGGGCACTGCCGCCCGCTCTTCTACTTCTCGCGCACACTGCTTTATTGTTATTATAACGATACTTTATTGTGTTTAAATATTTGGGTTAGGATTCTATTAAAACCGTATAGTGTGCGCGGTGGCGGTGGCGGCAGCACCACGGAACTCGTTAAAACTCCGATTAATATTTATTACGGCGAACCCACCTCGGATATTGTTTACACGGTTTTTAACGAGTTTAAGGGGCTTTCGCCGCAGTTAGATGAACGAGCACGTGCGGAATTCCTATATAATTACTGCAAAGAGATACTTGAAATCCGAAATTCATTCTAAAGTATAATTTCATACATTCAGACATACACCAGTGATGCACAATGTATGGCCCGCAAAGTTCTGTACCTCGTGACAAATTTATGGATCGAAATTAATATAAAAATGTATTACCAATTATAAGTACAAAAGTAGCTGTAATATTAGGTACACCATACAATAAGCAGGTACCATCTAGTGTGTGTGTAATATTAAACATCTATTAATTTTATGGCTCGCACCATGATTTTAAATACATCAAATCAGTAGTTAGTGGCCACAATAAGAGTCTGTAATTATATAGTTAACTATTATACTGTCCCGTCACAATTTCGTGAGTAAAAACTGAAATATTATAAATCTTAAATTTTAATTCCTCGGCTTGATTTTTTTCGTTTTTCTTATCTAGTAATTAACTATTATCAATAAATAAGCATACAAACTTGCATGTAAAAATTGATGTAAAAATCGTAATCACAATGCAAATGTAACTGGAGCAATTCAAAGTTTTATTACCGCAAAAAAACAATAATCGTACCCTAAAAATTCGCATTAAAATATAACAACTTTTTTAAATTTTCATAAAAATGATAAATTATAGTATTCAAAATTAAGTTTGTCAAAGTATTACATAAAATATTTAGCCGTATTTAATAAAAAGATGTTGTAACGTTTCTATAACAGCGTACAGCTTAAAATTTCTCTCTAGGATTCGCTATAGTATGGTTTTACAATACATATTTATTATTATTATTATTATGCATTATATATATGAGTAAAATTGTGCAGGGATGTCCATAATACCCGTTACCATTAATATAGGAGAATTAAGAAGTGCTTAGCACTCTTAAATTTTCTGTATCATGCTGTCAAAAAAATTTAATTCAACGGTTGGTAATTATAACACTCCACAATAATAGTTTTGAGTAAACAATTAATCATCATCCGAGTTATTATAAATAAATTATTTAAAATAATAGATTATTTTCAATAATTTAGTTTTTTTATAGTATATTTTTGCATTTAGGATAGGTATAGTATAATATTTTTCTAGATTTCGGGCAGTCGAATGTTGTATATCTTTTTGTCAACAATAATAATAATTGTATGTAATGCAGCTTTAAAAGCATATAATGTATAGTAAATCTTTTTTGATACATTTGGACATATTAGACACACTCATTATTCATACTATTATATATTTGTCTAGTTATATAGGGTTACTTTCAAAAATTGTATTTGGGTCCATGCCATACAAGTGAAACTCCGAGGTAAGGCCAATGTTCTTATATAAAAAATATATATGATATTTTTAAAACATATATTTCATGTACGTATACAAATTGGTATTATGTTACACTTAACCTATTGTGGGGGAATCACTCTCTCCCCGGGTTCATTTTTGGGAGCTACCAATTCCTGTTGGCCATGTCCATAATATTCTTGTCAATTTACGTCATTAACTGTGTTTATAAATCGTAAAACACACGTTAGTATACATAGTAATTACGTAGCTATATTATTCATCGTATTATTGTAATATAGATTTATGACTGTATGTTTAAATTAATTTTAATAAGACTTAAACAACAGAATTGTTAGCATTTTTTGTAGTTGTTGGACTATAAAATAATTCTCAAAATAACAAAAAAAATTTATTAGAATATCAATAATATTACTGGTTAAACTATAATTCTTTTCTAAAATAATTAAAAACAAATTTCCTATGTTAATTCTATTACTCTAACCTATTTTATGTTTACGAATAACTTACGTCTAATAATAATACGATCTTATGTCGATTTGTCAATATATTTTCTATAGTCATTGTATTTTATATTCGGTTCAAAAACTTCATTAGTTACGTGTATAATTAGTACATTAATTTGATTAAAACCTTTGTTTTATAAAATTCGTTTATCTTGTAAAACATTTCAAAATCAAGGAACGTTTTATTAATTAATTCTAACCATCAACAAAAATGTATTACTGTTAGCATTTCGGTAACATTGCACTAACGTATGATTATTAATTTTTATAATCCAATCCATCAATTTTTTTGTTCTTAAAGTTAATTTAACATTAATATGTTTTCTATACTACTTTAAAGCAACGAAAATGTCTTAGAGTTGAATTATTGACACGATTATCTATGGTCTTTAATTATTTTAATTGATTTAGCACTGCACTGAATAAGTGTATTTATTTATAATAGCGATTATATAATAACTACATATCTATAGAAAGAATAAACTATCTCATAAATATGATACGACGGGTACTTTTTGAGACACTTAAAAAAATATCAAAACAAATGTTCACGCTAACCCCTTTAATTTTATTTTGAAATTAGTTTCTTTTGATCGTTGTTTTTAACCGAAATCTAATTTGCTTATTTTTATAATAACGATATGGACGGTTCCTCTCCTCTTCCTATGGATAACGCGTTATTTTATAGCCCTCTGTATATCTATTAGGGGACGTTAAAATTTGCTACTGTACGATAAAAAAAGGGGTAACATGTGTTTCGAAAAATCATAACGATAAAAACGAAAAATCAACAGATTACTATATGACGTTGATGATGTCGCGATCCCTTTCCAGCGGCGCTATATTGTAAGAGGATATTACATTATACACAGTGCCGCTATATTGTTTATTGTTATGAACAACAACGACTACGGGCGTTAACAATATTAGAGCACGGGCGGCGAACAGGGATAGTAAGGGGTGGTGTATTGTAAGAGATGCGGAAGGCCCCCGTGGGGATAGACCGTGGCCTGCAAAGAGGGGAGCAAGCGGGACACCTGTTTGTTGTAGTCCATTTAGTACGTACTGTATATTATATGGTAAGACCCTTCGTTTTCGGGTCCCTAATGTACAAATAATCTGAAGGGAAGGAAAGAATATAATTTTGATTTGATATGTCCCGTTACCGCTTCCCTGCCTACACTATACTATATATATATATATATATTATACATGGATATATTCGTGGTTATTATCGTAGACAGGAGGAGGACCGGAAAATTTGAAGAGATCCACCGGATTGAATCGTTTACTAGAGGTTTAAGTCACACGAAGACTTATAGTGTATGTATTTACAAAGTTATATTATGTTTAGATTAAAACTGATGTATTGAGTAGACGAAAAACTAGATAAACTTCAATTTTATAGGGTTTCACTCAAAAATATAATACGTTATACGCAAGTTTAATTATTTAGAGCATCTGTTAAGAAATTGTTTTCTATTGGTGGATTGAAATAAGTAAAATTGTATGCTTACTTATTACCTGTAACTTAGTATTTAATAATTCAAATTTTTAAATATTTAACGCATGATAATTGTCAAATAAAAAAAAATTAATATGATAACTATTTTTATGATACTTTAATTTAAAATCAGTTAAGTATTTTCTACATAAATCCAACAAAGGGAATTTAATAACTTAATTTGTATTATCGATATATATATACACGAGTATAATGTAATTATCAAATTTATAATTAAATAATCAATTATAATTATACAGAAATATAGTATTATTGGTGTTGGTACAGCATTTTAGAATATAGGTAGGTAAATCTTATATGATATATTTATATTATGAATTTGAAGTATATACGTTTTAATGAAGTTGAGATGTTCTTTAGTAAGATAAGAATTATAAATTTCCAATTTGTATTACCTTTAGTGTCGGGTTAAAAATTTATGGGCCTCTAAGTAATTAAAATTTTGGGCCTTACAAAATTATTTTTTACATACATCTTTAACATTACTATCCAATAATTAAAATAAATAGCTTTAATGATAACCAACTATTATTAATAAATAAAAGCATATTTATTAAATTTTTTATTTGCAAGAAAAAGTAATTAATTATTATATTATTTCTCTTTTTTTCAAAAAAATTTTATTATTACATATTACTACATATAACACCTACAACTTAATATATATTATATTTCATAATGATTTTTGTCCCATAAATTCGTAAATAAAATACAGATATTATTAAATAAAAAAAAAATATAGTTTTCTGTTTTCAAAGGGTCCCTTAAATGAGTGAGGCCCTAATATGGGCGTCTACTCCGCCTAATGGGTAATCCGACACTGATTACTTTTTATGAATGCACTTCAAATTTATAAAATCATATATTCTAGAAATTATTTAATTATTTTTAGATAATAAAAAAAAATCTCAAAAAAAAGAATTCTCGTTTCTTATAAACTATAATAATATATCATATCACAATTGTTAAGTCATGTTTTAGATCATTTATGTTGTTGAACTTGTCCTAAAGTATATATTATTAATCTATATCTTTGTGGTTTTTTTGGTAATATGCCATTGCGTCACACTTGGTTTTAACCGTATGTAAAATGTTTATATTTGACAACAGTCAAATTAAAAAAATGATTTATTAGAAACAAAAATTAGTATTCACGCGTCCATGTTTGGAGACGTTGATTTTAAAATGGTTTTAATTATATATAAAAATCTATTAGATATTATAATTATGCGAGTAAAAAATTCCCACTGATTTCACTGCAGAAAATAAACTACAATATATTTATAACTATAGTATACTCGTAATTATAAATACAATATCATATCTAGTAATGGCACCAACTTGAATAGCAGCTCACAAAATTAACTATTTCAAAATGTAACTTTATGTAAACATTGTATTTATACATGGCGTAAGTTCAATTTAATCGTTATGTAATTTTCGAGGTGTTTGATTTTTTTTTTTTTATTAAATAATATTCAAAATCAATTTAATTTTTAGATTTGAAAATTTAGTCTTTTGGCAAAAATAAAAAATAAAAAAATGTATTTATTCGTATCATATTTTATTATACCGAACCACTTATCTTTAGTTGTTTAAAAGTATACAGCCGTTTTATCGATAGATTATTATAGAACTCAGCAACACACATTTTTTTCAAAATATTGCGTTCACACCAATTTCTTATTTATACTTCATACTTTGTTTTATATATCTAAATATAATCATTGTGGAAATTGTACTTTTGATATTAATATTATTTTCATTATATTTTTTGGATTATTTGGTGTAATATAAGTTTGTAAATAATCTAAACAACTATTTAATTATAAATGTTATTTACTTTATTTTAGACTATTAAATAAAATTAAAATTTATTTTTTCAAATATATGATAAAATAGAAGAGAGTTTCGAGTACTTATAAAACCATTTTTTTCATTTAACAATTTTATTTGGAATATAAAAAAAAAACATATTAAAATGTAATGATTCAAAACAAAACAAATATACATCCGGTCGGGATAGGGGCGAAAAATTAAGTCTCACGAGGGACACGTTGAAAAAAAATAATAAAAATAAAAACCTTCCTGTGAAAAGGAAAAGAAGTTTCTTGGTCGGTCGGTCGGTCGGTCGCTAAATAATGCACGAGTTCGGCTGCGGCGAGGGTACCGGAAAATCTCAGATTCATCAAAATTTCATCAGTAAATACCAGTAATGAGGATATCTAATAAAAGTTTAAAGGAAAGCAGATAAAAAAGTTGTGTTGCCAGATATACAGTGAATCGTATTTAGATAAACAGCCGCGTATTGGCTGACTGCTCATTCCCAACGCCCCAAATGTCTTTCACTATTTTCCTGTTTTCTTCTTTATTTTATTCTTTTTTTATTTCTTTATTTTATTTCATTTTTTAAGGTATTATATCAACGACGCACTGTAATTGAAAAGCACTCTGAAAGTGGAATTTTTGTTTATAAAATAAAAAAGACACTTTCTTTTAAATAAGTGTGATAAAGTAATCTTCAATACTAGAGGTAAAAGTTGACATATTTCTTCACATTTCCAAACTTTTTAGCCTAATGCGATTCACTGCGATTCAACCCCATGTTGTATTACGCCAATGATAGTGTAACTTTTAACCGTTATTCTTTTATAAACATTATCGAGTAAATAATTTGTTGAGAATATAAAGATTAATATTAAGTACAAGCTTAATACATTTTAGCAATATATTTACTTATGTACAATATAAATTTTATTAAAAATTGGTCTAGGGTATGAAAATTAACAGCTCTGATTTATTTAGTCATCATAAAATACTTCTATATATATTTTGTATAAAAAAAGGACTTAATATGTTAATTAAGTATTAATTATTATTTGTTTATCATTTTTAATAAATATTTATTTTAATTTTTTTATGCTTACAACCATTTATAATATAAATATAAACATGTTTATAAATATTAATATATTAATAAATATTTATATATTTTTAAAAGTTTTATATACTTCATTACAACGTTATTTTGATAGAAAAAGCTGATTTTTATACAACCTAATGAGTATGGTATATTAATGGATTACGTTGAGGATAGCTGAAAAATGTGAAAATTTTGATCGCTATATACTGATAATCAAGTTTATTTTTTTATATAAATTTTAAAATACGTTTAAGGAATGTTAATGGTATAGTTTTCAGTCGGAATCAATTTTCAAATACTATTTTGTTTATCACGGTTTCGAATATTTGAGAAATACATCAGTACTTCACCGGAAAGTATACATTGTTTGAACGGAGAAATTCATCATACAGCCTACGTGTGAACAATAATAATAATAATAATAATAATACCCGTTGGTAGGATTTAACGGGTTCGTATTACAAACAGTGCCATAGGTAGATAGCAGTCTAAATTGGAAAACGTGAAGAAGGTGTGAAACAGATTACGCGCGCTGCAAGTTGGTGTAAAGTTATTTACTGGTGCGTTCATATTATCCACTTCATCACCGTCTATTTTAAACTAATTTACCGGAGCTTCAAAGGAACTACGACTCCTAGCGTGGTGCATGGTGGTGGTTGTCCGGGCGCGTAGGTACGGCCATTATAAGGAGGCGAATAAGCCCATACTATGGATATTTAAGGCCACAACCTTGGCAAAGGTGCCATAATTAAATATGTAGTAGAATTGGCCTTCGTGTACGGGCATCTGTGTGTGTCATCAAGGATGCAAATAGAATCGGAATGGAGCGGAAGCCGCAAGAGACCGGACATTCGGCCAGAATTCTCGGAAATGCGTGCTTGGTGGACGATAAGGGTTGTGCGAGCGTTGTCGGTAAACATATTCTCCTGTGCAACCCCTTTTCCCGACCGACCGACGACCAATGGTTTCCGGTATGTTGTCTACCTATCAATATTAAATCGACCATGGTCAAGACCTACACGGGATCCTTTTCAGCCCTCCTCTCGCCATCATATCTTATATACCTGTATAATATGATTTCTCTTTCTCTCTCTTTCTCTATCCCTCCTCACTGCTCTCTTCCTTTCTCTTTTACCTGTTTATGTGTGTAGATACGTTTATTAAACGTGTAACACACACACACACATACACACACACACACATACACACACACACATACACACACACACATATATATATATATATAAATACAAAGCACTGTGCGAATTTCTCTGTTTTCCCCACTCAGTCTCACCCTAGATGGCACACAGGCTCCTCGACATCACGTAGGTATATTTAGCGTATACAGTTGTATTAACAGTTTATTTTCAGTGGAGGCGCCCCGGGGAAATAACGCGCTTAGACCATTATGTTTATGTCACGACGATACTGACGCCAGCCGGGAGGTGCGATAGTATAGTGTATTATACAGCGATGAAAAGTCGTTTCTCCTAAAACGCAATTTTATCGTAGAATTGCACGAGTGGCCGTCGCGACAACAGCGTTCTAAGTTGCATTACCCTCACACAAACGCACGCGCACTTTGGTAACGTGGTTCGAGTATGTCTATTTCCGAATCTTACGAAACCGCAGGGGACAATTTCATTACTTTTTGCGTTTTACATTATAATACGACGTGTAACCTATATTACTTCTCACGCATAATATATACGTAGATACTAACGATAAATTTAAAACGATTAACGATAGATACGTAGTTACTCAGGTACACAGGTTATGCTATGCGTCACAGGCATAGTCAAATTTCCAAGTGTAAACGTTACTTGTTAAGGGATTGATAAACGATTACAATTTTCTCTAAATAGCTCTATATTGTTTACCTAAGTTTAACTATTCAACTTTTTACTTATTCAAAATTTAAAATTTCATGTGTATAACTATAGAATATAAAAAAAATATGAAATCTATGATTCAGCCAGTGAATCAAGGGATTATTCAAAATGTCAAGCCCTATTACCATAATCTGTTATTACAGAATCTGCTACAGATATTAGATGGTGGTCAAATTGTTATTTAACATGTAAATCGAATGTCAAAAAATAATTGGGACTATTTAACACCACAAACCATCGTAAATTGTTTTCGTAAGGCTTTTTAAGCTTCAATTTAGAAAATATAGGTGACGAAGAAATTATACAAGCAGTTACGATAAATAATTAGAACGATGAGGTATAAATTTTCTTCGATGGTCATATCAACATGGAGAAAGAATTGGAAGTGTGTGAACATTAATCAGATTCAGACATTTTGTCATTTGTAAGAAATGCAAGAAGTATTTAATAATCAAAAATAGGAAAGGAACAAGAATATGCAACTCCATAATTCCACAAGCACAGTCAATCAGTGATGCATTTTTTGAAGATTTAAATAAAATTAAATAATTCACTGAAAATTCTGCGATAAACTCAATAAAAATAAATTCTTTATTTAAATAATTAATATATTTTACTGTTTTAAATAAAATATATATTTTGAAATTTTATTATGATTTTTTTGTATTCTTGGATAACTTAAAAATTGGAATATTTTTCCGGTCCCTTCAACTTAGAGTTGAAAAAATAAAAATAAAACTTTAATCCACTGTATATATGCATACATTTTAGTATTTAACTTAAATTATAATAACTATAATTCAGGTAAATATTTAATATAAATTGTAATGATAGGTTGTATTACCTATTTCAGTTTTTCAAAATTAAAAAAATTCTTAAAGTTAATAGTAAATATATGTATTGAAGTTGTTAATTATCTAAAATAGTTAACCAACTAATTGGCCAGGTAATTTAAAATCGCTAGAGAAAATTTCAAATTATAAAAGAAAAATTATTAGGAATTCATCACGATTACCGTATATGTTATTGTAACTTCAGTTAATAGTTATTATAGATGTTTTGATTATAGAATTTGAGACTGATGGGACATTGTGTCTGGAGAGTTCAATTGGTCGCAGAAAAGCCATTTCTCCGATAATTTTAGGGTGTGAATGTGCGGCAAGTCCTGTTCTTATTTAACAGTAACACAATTGAGTTTATTAAGAATAATCGTCGACTTGAAATTATTTGTTTTGAACATTTGATCTAACCAACAAGGTGACAACTTATAAAAATAATAAAAATTACATTAATTGTGAAAATTGAAACTAATATTTTAACTTACTTTGCATGCGTATAAATTTACGGTAATAAATCATGTTTTTGAAATTTATATAATTGAATTTCAAAAAATGTATGCTGATAATACAAAATATGTTGATATAATAGTTTTAATAATTTGAAATCTAAAAAATGTAATTGTATAATATAAGTATATATTATACATAATTATACATCCTATAATATATAGTCACATAAATTGTTAACTCATGTTGTCAAGGCCATCGTACGATCAATTTAAAAAAAATTAATAATGAAAAATTGTTTGATGTTAACTTTTTATTTATCATTTACGAGTATATATTTACATCTGATATTCAGTGAGCTTTTCAACTAGGATTAATTTTGTCCATAGTGAAAACTAGCTTAATGACTCATGGTTGCACATCTTTTGTGAACTTGTGATATTTACACATTCTACGATTATACGATACAGATCAGTAAAACTTCAACGGATAATGGAGGTCTTGATTTTTTTTTAAAAATATTATCAGTAACTGTAATTTTCTCCGTGCACCCCTACGACACTTCAGTTACTTAAGAGATATGGTCGCATAGAAGTGCACTAGGGTAAAAATATCTATGTGGACCAACTATTAAGAGCCATAGTTTTCACTGCAGGACTTGTGTTGGTTCTATTGTTGAATTTTAAGATACAAAGTTCTCGCAATTCCCGTGTTTTATAATAATTTAAATTGTTCTACCAAAATAGTAAAAAATATTTAACATAAATTTACTAAAAAAAAATGTTGAATTCGTATAATATTTGTGTGATTTGAAAATGTTCTCTATTACAACAAAAATAGTTATATACATAGGTACTTCTTATTTTTTAGTTTTAGAAAGTTGGTATCAAATTGGTAATACGTATTTCATCTTTTGTATTTATAAAAAAAAAAAAAACAATTAATCACGTTACTGTCGAAAAAAATGTTATTAAACCGAACAGCTATCAAGAAGACTAAAATATCATATTTTCAGTAGATGTTTTGCGGAGGGAAAGGTTCAGGGGCTCTGGAACTTCCCCCTAGATACCGAGTTCAGGCTGTGGTATATTATTCGCTTTAAGACGATTGGATATAAAATGTTATATTATGTTTTTTAGTTTTTATAAGAATTACATTTTAAGTAAAAAAATTAAGTAACAAGTAAATTAAGTAACAAAATTTTTGTTTCTTAATATAATATAAGATAATATTAAAGGGCTTCCCCAGAAAACATTCTAAGAACTACCACTACATATTATTTATAATTAATTAAATTAATTGAATGGTCATTATTATATATAATGGCCCGTTTATTATACATAAATAAAGTAATAATAGTTTATTTTCAAAAATTTTTAACATAACCTAAGCTTAATTTAATTATTGGATTTTCAGTAGAGCAATTTTTTGTACATTTGTGTTGTATTTTTTTTCAATTTTATTCATCTCCAATTCAAATGATCAACCATCAGATAATAATAATAATAATAGTTATGCACTATTTTGATAGACATTTTGAAAAAATATTTCGATTACTTAAAAATTTGTATTAAAGTACTACGATTGATTAAATAGTATAGATAGCTCACTGCAATACAAAATATGCTGCGTAAGAAACTTTTGCCGATAGAGGGCGATAAGGAATTTTGTCAATTATAATGGAATAAAATAATATTATTTTTAATCGTTGCTAAACGTCGGCGGTCGGTCCTCGGTGAGACGTAAATAGTACTATTTATAATCAATGGTATTGACATTGGTTATAAATAGTGAGGACCCGCATTGTTTTGTCACTGTCGTAACACACTGTACAAACGTAATAACACGTTGTAACCAGTTTTAATTAAAGGTGTGTTGATAGTTTTGATATTAAATTAAATTTAAATATTAATATTCTACATACTCATAACTAGTCATAACTACTTACTATTTCGAAATATACTTATATTATCATGAAAACATAATTAAATAAATATTAAAACATTTAAAACATTTTTTTTTTTTTTAGTATCACAATATATTACAATTAATTATTTGTTTTGTAGTATTCTCAATTTAGGCTGTTGTTTTGTAGATTTACAAGTTTTTTGTACACATTTTTTTTTGAAAAAATACAAGGCAGTAAACGGTTATCGAATTAAATATACACAAATTCAACCATTAGCCGATGACTGTTGAGTATTGGCTGTATTAATCATTTATTTTGTACCAAGACAAACATTAAATACCTTAAAAATAGTTACAAAATATTTCAATTCGTTTAAAAATAAACTACGACAATGATCTTGGTGGTCGAGAGGGGCATTGAGAAAACTACACACATTAGCCAAACAATAAAATAAATTGGTAAATCCATATTCCCTTTATTTTTCAATATAGTTTGTACCATTGATTATAAATAGTATTTATTTAAATATTATTTACAATCTATGTGAGTACCTATTTATATTGTATTTAAAATAATTAATATGTTAATGTGAATATGTGATTACTATATGGCTAATTTATATAATATAATATTACATCGCTTATTTGTATTTTAAAATGTAACATGCTTATAATAGTCATAACCTTTTTCCAATGAAAACTTAATAGTATGACCTGTATAGGTATATTATAGACAATTTTTATTATATTTAGGTATTAAACATAAAATAGGCCTATCTATTATTAAAATGGGAGCAACCAAATGGCAGTCCCCACTTTTGTAAACTACTAGCGATTATAACGACACCCGCCAAAACTAATAACTGCGCGGAGCGCCTCGTAGCGACACCCGCCATTTAACCACGTATTTTGTATTGCAGTGAGCTATCTATACTATTTATAATCAATGGTACTACTCAAGTACCATTATCAGAAATATATAATAATAATCAAATAATGTTAAAAACTATTTCAAATTTCTTCAGTTAGGTACTTTAAAAAATTGGTTTATATTATGAACAATTAACTAATATTAATACCATGGTAGTATACTACAATAGTATACAATCTGGTGTAACCAATTATATCAGTTTTACGTTTTACATAATTTTTTATTTACACTATTAATTCTTTTTTTTTTTTACTGTAATTTAAATATTTTCAATAAGCCCTTAAACGGTATTTATGTACAAAAAAAAAAAATGTAGTATAAGTATTCAGAACTGAAAAAAAGGATTTGAAAAACATCATTAAATATTAAGGAATTAAAGTATTTGAATAACAGTACTCGAATACTTTAACTCAAATACACTACAACACTGCAGTTATGTAAAAGATGTTTAAAGTTCACATAGCCGATGTAATAGTATAATTTTGACAGTACCTTCCGAAGAATTTTTCATAAGGAGTCAACGTTTCTTGCATGAAGCTACTAAGGTCTGTTTGCAATTAATTAATAAATCAATGTCTACCGCACTATGATATAACGATACTACGAAATATGCTTCGATGATAATTTTTTGAATGACTCGTCTCTGAACTATGTCATTGTAATAATTTATTTGAAAATATGATGATCGATAAGATAACTATTGGAATGTCAGCTAGGAATTTGTTAACACAATTATTAGGGTGTACAGCGATCGGTTTGGTTGATAAATGTTTTCTGAGAAATTTTATAGCATGCTACGATTTATTAATTTATTGCTTCTGTTAAAGTTTAATAAAATAATAGCTATCGATAATAGTCATCTTTGGGTAATAGTTATTAACTAATTTCTGCTAAACATGTTTGCTTTGAACTCTTAGTAACCAAAAAGTCATTGTGGCTGTTTAACGACATCGATTGGTCGAAATGTTTAATTTAAATAATAATTGCGTTAAAAATGTATATTCATAATTTTCCTTCGATCTTAAAGATATTAAAGTTAAAAACTGTTTTAAAACTCATTTATGTATATTAAATAATTACTAATAATCTGACAACGTCATTTATGTATGAGTATCAAAAATATTGTTTACTGTTAATAATAGTTGATTTAATAAAAAAAGTTAAGGAATATTTAATAAAGTATCAATTAATCAATTACATTTTTATATTTTTTATAGCTAATTGTAGTGTATTTATGCATATAAATTAGCTTCTAGTATATTACTTTTTTTAAACATCATGATTTTGACTAACTAATTATACCATTTTTTTTCTAAATTTCTTTCTCTAAAAAGATTCTAAAATTAAGTGAAATAATAAATTCTGAGTAATAATTATATAATAACTATAGAGTGAACTTTACTGAGAAATTTAGTTTTATATCGATGGCTTCATTTGGAAAATTAAATTTTCCATAGAAAGCTCGAGTGACTTAAAATACTCTAAACTTTGATTCTGGAAAACGCTAAATTACAAAGAAAAATAAATTCATGTCTCCAATCAACTTTATACTTTACATAACTAATGAGACAACACCTGAGTAAAGCTTTAATTGTCACTGAAACAAGTTGGATTTAGATTTTAACGTTTTATTCTTTACCCTTAGAATGTCATGGAAAAGTTTTACCTGACAAACTCTTGTTTGACATTTTCAGGCATTGAATTCAAATTTCAGCTAATAAACCAATGTAAAATAAAAAGTATGTATAATATTAAATGTTCATCGTTTTATATAATTGTGTGGCATAGTTATTAATTATTTAATTTTTCGATTGTGAACACAGAAGGGAGTTATTAGAAAATATTTTTTCTATATTAATTTTGCCAATAAATTTTTAAAAATAAATAAAACATTCGTTTTACCTTGAAAATGAATTTATTTTCCGCTACAAAATTTTAAAGTTGCCAAATTTAGTTACCACGATTTGAAACGTTAATGGAAGATGCCAATCATATGTTAATATAATTTTAACTAAGGTTAAAAAAGTGAAAACTGTGTACTTCTTCAATCATTATTTTTTTTGTATTAGTTTTTTTTATTTGAATAGTATCTCTGCTTGGAATAATTTTTTCAACGTATTAAGTGCTCAATATATTAAAAATAAAAATGTTGAAATTGTTTGTAGGTTAAGTCGAATTTTATAGTAATATAAAACTATGAATTAGATAATTTTCAGAAAATGGCCTCATTTATGTGAATAATTATGAATTAAACAATAAATGGAATGAATAAATGGTAATACGAGTAATTTCATGTATAAATTTATATTATTGTTATTCTTATAAATTATTACTAATAACTTTCAAAATAATGTTTTTATTTGTATGATAGAAAATGTATTTAAAAATCATTCTTAAATAACCATTGCTTACTGTTATTGATTTTTTTTAATCATCAAAAACTTAAACGAAAATGTTTTTTTCTTGTCGATGAGTTGAGTGGTCCGTAACCCTAGTTCGTATAGATCGGAAAGTGCAGCGCCTAAAAAAAAAAACAGCTTTTTTAAATCGACGACCTAAACCCTTTCTGTGTCCATTGTGCGTACTTAAACAAACCGTCTATACTTCTACTGACATGGCAACAATAGACAAAGTCGAGCGTTGTGCACACAAAAACAGCTGTACAATACGAACACTCAAAAGTGTCGTACGGCGAATATGGTGGATTTTATAGTCGCGCGCAACAGACAATATCCACTGTACATTCTATTTTTTCGAGTGTTTCATTAAGCAAAACCTATAGTTTTAATGACGCGCTTTATCTTTAAAACATATTTTTTTTCTTTGCGAAAAACCGACAACCGCTTTAAAAGCCTATTTATAAACATATACCATATATATAATACATTCAATTTTGTTGTACAGAAATACATATTTCTAATCGTTGGATAACAATAATTATATTTTAATTACAAGTTATTCATGTCACAAAATATATTCAATATTTTTACATATTATTTATGTATTCATTATTAACTATATTTTACTGTTGAAATTAATATTTTAATTTTTTTTGTTGAGAAAAAAAACTTATTATATAGTAACTTCAAATATAATTGTTGTACTTTTACTCAACAATATCAATTTTAGTAGGTATACCACTATTTAATACAGTTTTACTCAGTATATTAAGAAATAAAAATGTGCATATTTTGTAAAATTTCATTCAGCTAAAGTTATATTACTTTAATGACTTTTAAGTAATATTCATCTCAAAATACTAAATAGACATAATATCAAATATACCTTGTTTTAACATCTTATACTCTGTTAACTACGATACTGATATTATAAAAAAAATCTACTTCTAGTAATAAATAATAGTAACATATATTATATAATAGTTGCTAGGAGATATATCATTATGTTTTTCATAATGTTTTTAATAAGATATAAGAAAATTCAGAATGAAATTTCACACACTGTATACAATGTATACTATACATCATACTTTTGGGCATAACAACTTATATTATGCTGAATTTCTCACACCTCCATCAAAATATTATAAACTAATTCAATTGTATTTTACTTTGAAATTTAGTTATTATTGTCATTTAAAGTGTATTAAATTAATAAAAATCAATAAAACTTATAATGTACTCTTATATTCAATTTTATAGCATTAAATTGTAATATTGTTTTAGATTTGGTCTTTCATATGAGTATTTAAAATTACAAATTTTTAAGATTTATTACAACAATTTTAAATTCAAAGCCTAAAAAACTTTAAAAAGAAATAATGAGAACTTTAACCTTGAAAAATAATACATTATCAGTTGGTGTTTAGCAGTGCTCAAAATACATTCTCTTTAGTAATAAAATAAATAAAATGACGTACTACTAACCATAATTTGTATGGATACATATTACTATGGCTAGGAAAAAAGTGAAAACATGAAAAACAAGCCTATACAGTTTTTAATTTATAGAAGTATATTATATATAATATGCTACCTTGAAATAAACATCGAGTAAAATAAATATGTAATCATTATGAGTGTTCAGATAAATATTACGCAGTTCTCAGTTTTTCTATTCATTACGTATATTATTCTTTAAATGAAAATTACATATATTTTTTATTATTTTTAGAAATTTAATATTTCTTTCGTATTATTATAATGTAAAAAAAAATAAAAATTCTGTACATTAAATGTATATAATAATTTTTAGGCAGGCATAAAAATATGTTTTTCGAGTAATTAAACAAGACATTTGCAAATTTTTGTGCTTTTCCTGGTACAACTTCTTCATGTCCCCCAGGAGGGCTGAAGTACCTAACGTTAGACTCGGTAAAAAACCACCCGATCCCCGGCATCTCCTTTTAATCCCTTTGGAAGAAGGGTTGAACCGGTAGAGTGGGCTGCGGATTGGCCTCCGGTTCTACTACTGAATCCCTATTCGCCAATTCCGGACATCCGCTCAATAATTAACAACTCCACCCTCTTTCACCTCACCGTATGTATCAACCCAGGTCGGGGCTGTTTTAACGCATAGTTATGCCAAAGGGTTATATCATTGCATTATCATCGTTTTGCCTTGGTTATTACCGTTGTAATTATTATTATTACAAGTTGTTTTAATTTAAAATGAAAATTCGTTCTCTTGTACTCCATTATTTTTTACGCCTCTCGTTTTAATAAACATAAAAGATTTTTACCACGTTGAATAAAAATAAAAACAAGCCTAAATATCTAATTCTCGTAACCATTGAATTTAATTTCCAGTCAGAAATAGAAGATAATTATTTTTATTGCAGTTCTTACATAAGTTTTCATATAGTGAATTATAAATTATGATTAAAATAATTCAATATAATTTATGACGTATAAACTTTTGAAAACCAACTTAAAAAGAAATAAAACTATAAAATTATAATGAACATTTCAATTAAACAATTATTTTTAAATTTCACATTTGATTTGCTAAATGAAGAAAATGGTATAAAATTACGCGTCAAATAATAGGATTGGTCGGTAGATAGAAAATGTCTAATGTTATAGATTTTGAGCAGACTTGTTTAGTTTTATCAATAAAAAGTATGTTTAAACAAAATAACAATTCAACATTTTATTAATTATGTGTTTATTTAATATTTTAAAAATATTTTCTTTCTAATAGCAAAATTTTTAACTAAATAGGAATGATTTTGAACAATATATATAAATTTAGGATTTCAGAAGAACAAATGGTAGTTATGTATATAAATGTAGGTATTATAATAAAATCTGATATTTTACTTATCATTACTATACTTATATACTTTAATGATATATATATATATGTTACCGGTAATATGGATAATCCGGTAAATGCCATAAATCACTTGGCAATATACATAATACGAGCTTTGCCTAGATATTATGTATAATGCCAATCGTGGAGTAGGCAATATGAAGAAAAACAAAATTGGGCATCGCCTATTATTAACGACTTTACTTATCGTTTATCATAAATGTGCTTTCATAATTTAACGCAATAAAGATTAATATTCTTTTACTACTACAATAATAGTTCTGAGATATAATATTGAACGTACTAATAATTTTATTAAGATATCGTATTTTTTCTCGTCATTTTCGTGTCTCGTTTTGGTGTTGCAACTATGCATATGATTTATACGAAGTCAAATTTTTATAACAATCTACAAAATTTTTTTAAAAATTTGGCCATTAATACTAGTTTGTTATCTGATGAACAATATAATGAGTTGATAAAAATTCAATCCACAAGAACTGGCCAAGAATTTTTAAAATGTGATTGTAAGTCCAAGTGTCAAAATAAAAAGTGTATTTGCCTTAAAAATAACATTTTGTGCTCATCAAAATGTCACTTTTCTACAACATCTTATAATAAGTAAATAGTAGTTTAAGAAAAATATTTATATAATAGTAATAATATAATACATAAAAATTAAATTTTGTCTGTAATATGAATAATAACGTATAATATTTATAAGAATCTTAGTGTAATATAACATATAATAAAATGTTTTGTACTTTGCCTGAAAAAAAAATTGGCATTTTGCATAATGCCTAGGTATTTTATAAAATACCTAGGTTATATGTAAAATAATGTTGAAAATCATGTTTTATTTATATTGCCTAAAATGGGTCGGCAATTAGCATAATGCCTAGGCATTTTGCAAAATACCTGAATTATCCATATTGCCTGTAATATATACAAATCTTATGCATATCTATTTTTATAATCTTAGTTATTCTATAGCTGTAAATAAGAAATTTGTTTTTGCGACCATTTATATCTACGATCTTGAATACTAACAACATGCATATTGACAGAGCTATTTTTTTTGCTTTTTATTTTTTTTTTTATTTAATTTTTATTGCTTAGCTACATTAAAAATAATTTTTAAAATGTAATGATATATTATTTTAAAATATATAGCAATAACCTTATATCTATATACCCAACTTGTAGTTTGCACTTGAAAGAGCGAAGCAGAACATATTTATCATTTATATAGAGAATAAAAGTCTAATTTTACTCTAAATGGTGTTTTTCTAGAAAATTTCGAAATATGTCAAAGAAAAAAAAACATTTATTCTAGAATAAGGACTTGAGAATATTTAGCATATCTAAAATAACCTTGGATTTTATTTTGGATGTGATAATATTTACGATTAAATTCAATAATAACAAGTCAAGGTAACGTCATAATATCAATATGGAGGAAATACGATGTAGCGGAGAATGAGCTATATTCAATTCAAAGACTTAAGTTTGCCAACCTGGAGTTGAGAGAAAATTCATGCACAATTACAATAAACTACTGATATTTAGAAGAACATTAGAAACTCAGAAAGTTGAATATTTATTTCATTTAATTTTTATTATTATCACATATTT
Organism: Sipha flava; assembly: GCF_003268045.1. NCBI lineage: Eukaryota > Metazoa > Arthropoda > Insecta > Hemiptera > Aphididae > Sipha > Sipha flava. The sequence continues at coordinate 431,902 of NW_020272843.1, forward strand.
TCATATCAAAATATGGTTTACCCTTTTATCATAAATAATAATAAAAAAAATCGAATTTCTTGGAAAATTTTTCTTTTCAAATTAATATTTTTACAAAGTTTTTACATACAATATTGGTATGCTATTTAAATATAGTTTTTATATACATTTTAACGCAATGTTATTTGTTATATAGATTCATTAGCAGCTATTTTGCAGAAATACTTTTATGAGTTATAATTTATTATTTTTCATATTTTAAGTTGAAAAAATATATATATATTTTGTTAAAATAATTATTTGTGATTTGATTTAATCTCAAAATATTACTTTTGATTAGTTTTGAATCTACCATTAATTTATCCAATGAAAGGTACTGTGATTACGGGTTTTAACTGTATCCTTATTTTTCATGTACAATATTATTTTAGTTTGTTTATACATTAAATATTATGTTGACTAAATGCAATTACAATATTTATTATTTCAGTGTATATTGAGTTAACTAAAATAACCATTAACTTTTTATTTGTAACTTACAATCGATATATTTTAATGTATTCCTAATGTTTTAATTATTTCAAAAGGAATGCCAGGGGAAATGTTTATTTTATTTTCAAAAGTTCTTGAAACACAGGAATTCGAAAAATTACAAATCAATTAAAATTATTTTCATTGTTGTTTAATTTTTTAAAAAATTGTTGTACAATAATTTATTCGGACATAATAGTACAAACATTTGAATGTAATTTACAAATAATGGGTGCCTATGTAATACGAGTAGATAAACGTACTGGTACATCTGGAAAATATACAGTATAAGGCATAAAGACTGCAAATCAGCAAATATTATATAATAGACAGTCATCGTACATCTCATCTACGATAACACGAAAAATGAATGATGTTTTTTTAGTCGCAATGAACATTTGATTGGCTATCGTATAGTTTTCGTATTTTTTTCCCCGTACTGTATATTGTAATCTCATGATTATATCAGTATAATATTGCAATAATTTGGATTTTATTTTAAACATACTATATTGAACAAGTACGGTAGATCCATAAAGTATATATTCTTAGATACTACTTGGTTACAAGAATAAGATTTTGTCAGAACGCAACCGAATTATTGCATAGTTTGTACTCGAGTGTGTAGAATAAAGAATATACTTGCTACGTCCGAACAATCATTTGTCAAATTAATTTCATCTATTATTAACGCGCATTGGCTAAAATGGTAATTATTGTTGTTTTTTTTACCGGTGGTGTAGTGTTCATTTCTAAAACTATTCCGTGCACAAAAAGGATTTTTATAAGGAACAAACGATTTCGTATCTAAGTGTCGGTTGTTGCGAAATCGGGGGTTGGTTAATCAAGACAGCCGCCGAATGTGTAATTAATTTATTTTACAACCTCCGACATTTTACTAGCCCCCGGGGTACTGAAGAGAAAAGAAAAAACTACACAAGTTCATTCATTGTCGACAAGGCCGCCCTTGTTCACAAAGATCGTAAAGCACACAAGAAACACTGGTTAACACAGCTCGAATAATTTTTTTTTTCTTAGCCAAGTTGTTGTTTTTTCTTCTTCTTTTATTGCGCAATAAAAAAACCCTTACGAAAAAATAAAAATAAAAATAATAATAATAAAATAAGGCAAATAATAAAAATAAAATTATATCCCACTCTGCGACCGCACAAATTGCTGCTTGCTTTGTAATTCTTATCAATTACATTTATATAATATTAAAAACATTTTGTTTTTCCAGTATTATTCTCATTGCCTTCAGCCATAACGTTTTATTTCATTATATTCACCTGTAAACATGTATAAACAACTCAAATATACATACTCTATGTACAGATGCCGCGACGATTTCGCAATTTGTTTTTAGGGGGAAAAAATGAAAATGACCCCTTCGACTGGTATGCGTTTTTTTCCATCGGAGGGTTACACATACAGTTCGTACGGTATACATTCGATATAAATTATAATTATATTAACCACCGGGGGATTTAAACCCCACATTTAAGTATGTGTGAGTTTATGTATGTTATTTTTTCTACGTTCGCGTATTATGTAGGGTTTACGGTTTACTTTTACAGTCCACTCAATCTGGTTGTACATAGCAGGTGGCTTTTGAACAGGTGAACACCTGCGATCTGAACTTTGCGTGGACAAACATCACGCAACTGTAGAACTATATTAAAATATTGTATACTCACCGCGTGACGAGTTTCCTGACCCTATATGATATAGCCGACGATCCTTCAAAGGTCACAGTCAAAGTGATCGTATGGGCGGTGTTATTATATTCGTATACAAGATATATAAAATATATATATAAATTTATGTATATTTTTTTTCGTGTCGGGTGACATATATTTTTAATTAAACATTTAATAACGTACATTGCGTACAACAAAACTATAAATAAATATACTCGTATAAGTATGTTTAATTTTGTTTATTTATTTTTGTAAAGTATAATAAAAGATTCCACCTCCTCCTCACTCTTTGTAACGTTAATATATTGATTATTGACGTTCTTCGTCTTTTCTCCTCTTTGCATTCTACTTCAACTCAACTGAGAGCTTTACAATTTACGGTAGCCAAACTTATACAGTTACAGTAGCTTAATATTTAACCTAGGCATAGGTAAAATTTAACCTTTACATAGGCGCAATTAGAGTTTTTTTTTTTTGTATCATTTTGATAAATTACTTATTTTTAATTTGTACTTGTAGCTCTTTTGTAAAAAATAAATAAATATTTAGGGGCTAAACAAATATTAGAGAGGTGTTAATCCCCTCTGGCCTCTCTTAATTGTGATTATGTTGATTTAACTACATTTTCGATGTACATATTGTGGTTTGCATATTGTGCATGTTCACATCGGCGTTTGTTTGAAATAAAAATGCTGAACATTTGATTAGTTATTTATTTTATTTTTTTTTTGCTTTTTTTTAATGTTTATTATTTCCATGGCCTTTCAAGACTATTTCACATTCCACTTTAACTGTACAAGTATCTACTATGTTATTCCATAACCCCTATGACGTTAATTTTCAATCAAATAATTATTTTATTTTGAGAAGCAATTTTGACGTTTTTAAATATATATCAGTCAAACATTAATAGATTTATATGAAATCCTTTTTTTTGTTTATGTATTTTATTTTCATCATTTTTTGATCATTGTTTATGTTATAAAGTGATTAAATAATATTATTCGGTAATACAATACATAATATTATTTTATAGTTACGTATTGTTAGTTACAATACGATTGAGGATTTAAATAACACAATAATTTTAGATTTACAAATATATTACGGGTATTATGACCTGTATTGTTAGAAATGTACTCATATCTGAAAAGTTTACCGATATCGTTAGTTAGTATGTAAACTATTATTAGTTGATATTTTTCCCCATATTATGTAACTTACAGTTTGCTATAATATATTATATGCACTTGTATTTGAAATTATATTTTTAATAAGTACCAATTAAATCACTGTTCAAGTATTCACATATTTAAGTGTAATGATAGCACATAATTTTATTCACTCTATTGTAATTGATGAGTATTTATAAACAGACAAAAAACATATCTTACTGAATTATAAAGATGTGATGAATCTAATAGTTGCTGGCTTAATACAGTTGTAAAAATATTACAGCAATTTGTTGTTTAAAATGTTAGCTGTGAAAATACAATACATACAGATTATATTATAATTAGGTAATAGAATTATTTGGAAAATAAATCAATGTACATTTTATCAACACAAAATATTTCATTTTAACTCGTATTTATTTTTTCAGCATCTACAACTATAAGGGTACAAGTCGTCTTATTACTATGTTACAATTTCTATTTTTACAAACCTACAACTGTACATATTTTCTATTATTACAATAATCTAAATTAGAAATTAAAAAATAAATAAATACATCCCGAGTCTGGATAAACAATTTTTGATTAAAATACGTTATTATCCACATAGAAAATTTGTTGATTACAATATTGATATAATAACAAAATATGTTGTATTTTACGTTATATAATACAATAATATTGTAAATGTCAAAATTTTGCTAGTTAATAACATTTCTGATGAAGTGTTAGGGTTCTCGGAGAAAGAAACTGCCGAGTCACGTTAGCGCTTGTTTTGACAAATGATTTCAACAGTTTCTCCATAGGGACGGGGTGAAAAAGACCGTTATAAAACGGAAAGTCTATTAATATATTTATTTATAATTGGACAATCTTTTGACATAGCTGATGTAACAAATAAAATAATATTTCAGTTTGATTACTGATTATTTTAGTATATTTTCTTATCGAGTACTGAAGAATGTATTTAAAATTAAAAAAAAAAAAAACCCATCCTCGTATATGAATATTTATTAATTATTAAAAATTATATTGCACATTTCCGTTCATTCATTACGCTGAAGAAAAGATCACAGTTTTGATTAAAATTATAAATTAAAATTACTTATTTACATGCATATAGGTTACCTATACTGATCATATTTTTTGTACAATTTTAATATCCTAGCTAGAATTATTTACAACAAAATGATTTTCACTTAAGTGCAACGAGACAACAATTTATTGTATAATATTATATTAATGACTTTGTATGAAATGCTTTGGTTACGTCCATAATATGGTCCAAATAAAAATCCATATTGATGGTTCAGAGTAACACTAGTAGCTGATACGTATTGATGTAGGTATACGAATATTTTTTTTAATTTAAATAAATTAAATAGATTTGTTGAATATTCATCATTAACATTTTATATGACATTCACTATAAAATAAGTATGAACAATAATGTTCAGGTAGAAGTAACGGGATTTAAACATTTATTGTTAGTTTTTTAAAAACAACGAAGTTCCTTATAAAAATTAAAATAGCACTGAACGACACATTATCCATATATAATAATTATAACATATTTCTACCGATATTTCATATATAATAACTTAGTATTATAAGATTAACTGATAAAAAAAAAAAAAAAATTATAAAAATTATAAAATAAATCGTTCTCATTTCCATATTATAATCAAAATTTTCATTTTAAATATATTTATATGTTGTAGTTATTACATACCTATTTTTATAATGATTAATATCATGAAAACTTAGAAGTTTGTAATGATAAATTTATATTGTCATTTATAATTTTTTTTTTCTTTTGAATTTAATGAGTATTTTTTTCTTTAAGAATCAGTACAATGAGTTGTTTAATTCAAATAAATATCATTTAAACTGGCTTTACATTTTACAATTTGTAACCAAGATAATTGTAAGTATACGGGCTAATTATTAGGATGGACATCATGTTAGGCGCTACTTGGTAATTTTTCATAATATTAATTTATTATTTATCTTTAATAGATTTGTAAATATTTTGTAAAATAAATAAATTGTATAGTTTTAATTTGATTTTTTACCGTTAAACTTAGAATATTCAAAAAGCTTACATGGACAGTAAGTTTCCGAAAATAGAGAATGTTGCTTTAACTCAAACCGTACAGTTAAAATAAAAATAATAAAATAGTCTCGATATGTCAATCGTAATTTTAGTATTATATCATAGACAAAACCAAAACTTGAATTACGTTGACATAGTTATTACGAACTACTGTTGAAAATGTAGTTTAAACGCAAATACTTTACTATTTCTACTAGATCTCATCATATTTTTGTAATTGCAATACAAAAGAATCATTATTTTAATTTTAAATTGAAGCACGTCTCGGGTTTTTTTTATTCTAAATCGTATTCAGAAATACTTTATGACAAAGCGGGTACATATTTAACATATTTATACAAAGTTATAAACACTAACTTATTATTACAATATTTGTTTCTGAAGTAATTCTGTTAATTTATTCGATAAAAGTATAACCACAGGAGAGTGTGTACTGGCAACAGGATAGTAGCGGCGTCAAAAACAGGCCAGGTAGGGCCATTGACCTTACCTGAAAATGCCTGATCTAATCTTATACATAATAATATAGTAATTTTTCATAAATAGAATTATTTTTAAGTAGTTTTTGTATATTATTAGTATAGTGATATAATCATTTAAAATTATAAAATATATTAATTAGCTCATATTAATTTTTTTGTCCTACCTTATAATCGTTGGCCATTTATTGGCTCTATCTAAAAAAGAATCCTGTCGCCACTACTGGGAAGGAATGTGTTTCAACATACACTGCATCGTTCGGTAATTTATACCTGAGACGATAACAACGGAGCTAATATGTACACGATGGTTGTACATATAATGTATTTTTTATATGCATTTTATTTCTTCTATACGAACGGTTTTCAATTTTATTCGTTTCCTATGTTTCGTGTTCGTCTTACACGACCAGCCGTTTTCATTACCGTGTAACTTGGTCACGTGCAAAAATATTTTCAACTAGGCGAAAGGTGCCTTCTCCTTTTTCACATCCAAGACATTACATTTTATTAAAACGACGTTAGGGCTGCGCGTGCTCCCGCAACGAATGCGTTGGTGGGATCTTATCGACTTGTTACAATATACAAACTGTCATAATATTAAATTATCATTGCCTGTAAGTGAACATCACGCGCATACGTTTTATGTATTATATTATTGTGGTATCTTTAGGAACATAATAAGGGGCATTCATACTTGTGCATAGTTCGAGAAGCTGATCTAAATCTGTACATTAGATTTACTAGACGTATAGTATAATAATTTACCATAATACTATCTATGAAACTACAGTTGGTGGACAGTTCATCACGTAATAGTGGTGATGAAGGGAGGACAGGAGAAGATCAAAACCCATTGAATATATAAGCACCACTGAAAGCATGTGTATGTGGAGAAATATAGAGGGAAAGTGGTAGAGAGATAAAGGATCATGTTGATAATCCGAAACTGTACATAATAATATTGATATCGTGTTGTGTGTGCTGCATACAGCGCGATTAGGGAGTGGCTATTTGAAATATTATATTGAAAACTGTTTTTTATTTATTTTTTTTATTATTTTTTTTTTCTCGCAAATGAAATGAGCACGTTTAGGAAGGGATTATCATTGTATCGCGGCCATTACGACGTCATTCCGTCAATGTTGGGCCGCGAACTTCATACGCTTTTGCTTTTGCCTCTGGTTGCAGAACCACACCCTGACCACGTTCTTCTTCAGATCCAATTTCTCCGCAATGGCCGCGATCTTCTCGCCCGACGGCCTCGGCTGCACCGCGAAGTACGCCTCTAGCGACCGTTTTTCGGGCGCCGCGATGGAAGTGCGTTTTCGTTTCTTCTCACCGGCCGGCAGAACGCTTGGCGCATCCGGGTCCCGGCGTTTGTTCTTCGCCTGCGCCTCCGCCTCCTCTAGCCACGCCTGCAATATGGGCTTCAGCGCGATCATGTTGTTGTGCGACAGCGTCAGTGACTCGAACCGGCATATGGTGCTCTGGGACAGCGCGCCAACGCCCGGTAGTTTGAGGTTGGCCAGCGCCTTGCCCACGTCTGCCTGCGTCACGCCCAGCTTGATCCGTCGCTGCTTAAAGCGCTCCGCGAAGGCCTCTAGCTCTCGTGGGTCCGTGTCCGTATCCGGGTGTTGCAGCCCGGTGCCGCCACCCGCACTGATCATGCCGGCTGCCGCGGCCGCGGCCGCAGCCGCCGCGTGATGGTGGTGATGATGATGATGATGATGCGGGTGCCCATTCGGCCCGGCGCCCGAGTGTGGATGATGGTGATGGTGGCCACTCATCATGCCCGCACCGTACACGCTGGGGTGCAGCGGACCGTGGCCGGACCCGTCTGACATTGGGGTCAGTGTAGTCATCGTCGACGACGATATTGGTTCTAGGAGGTCAAGACCGTCCATTCCGGGATGCATCTGAGAACAAATAATATCGGTAAGTTTATAAGGCGTTATTGGCAGTGAGTTCAATCAAAAGTTGTTAACTTTCTAATGCAGTTGTTCTCAATTAGAGTTAAACCATCTGGCTGAGAATTAAATTGGACCGGAGCTTTAATTTTTTTTTTTTTTTGAGGAGGGGCGAATGACATTACCCATGGGTTCTGACAAGACAAAAATATATCTAATATTTGTAAATGCCTGCATAGCTAAAAATTATGATTAATACAAATATTCTTCTCACTATATCACCATTTACGACTGAAGACTTAAATATAGTTGGTGACTTGGAATGATTGTTTTTAGTTTGTACTTGTAACTTATAAAAAATGTTTTATGTTTAATCCAATTGAAAATATAATATTGATTTTGAATACTTATGTAAATAATATAATAATAACATAATCGGTTTTTGTACAGTTGGTTTAACTATCCAGAAAGTAATGCATTTAATTTTATCGGCTCGTAGAAAATGTTATGTTCATATTTTTATTCGTATAGGAACTTATGAACTAATATACTTTTTTTTCATGTACGAACTTACATATACAACTGCTAACCAGCTATTTTCATTTGGGAAATTACCAAAGCCCTCTTTTTTGTATTAGCTTATGAAGAAAAAAAAATATTTTAATGATTCTTTTTTATTGTACACATATTTTTGTATTAATATCAATCCATATTTTCTCAACAAATACAAAATAAAGTGATTTATTTGATTTTATTTTTAAAGACCATCTTTTAACATATTTCTTTATGAAAATTATTGATATCAATTTAATTATAAGTTATTTAAATTAAATATTACATTTGATTTTAGAACTTTATAAGATAAGTGAATTTAATTTAATTAGTTTCATAATCTTGTTCAACTTTGGCTGCAGGCTTAATATTTCTACTTTGAAGACAACCGCGGACCATCTATTGGGAACCACTGCGCCCTAATAATCTAATATTCTGATCGATTTAAACATTTTGTGATCACCAAAAAAATTATGTATGTAGATATGGTTCTCGGGTTATCATGTATTTATCATATCAATGTTTTTCACGGAAACTCCTCGAAAATGTTTTTAGCATTTAAAAAGCTATGAAGTTTTAAAATCGTTGATACTTTACATGTATTTTAAAATCGTATGGGAACTTTATTGCAACAAACCTTATAATAAGGGCCCTTAACTTTATGCATTTATGTATATTTTTTTGCATATTTAATTGTTTTTTACATAATTATGAATCAGCTAATATTAATTTACTCAACTTGTATTTAAAGTGCAATTATTTTAATAAATTTCAGTAGCATTTAAAAGTCTATGATTTGATGTTGCGTGACATTATTTTTCCATGGTAATATTTGAGCAACCATATTGGTTCTTGCCACATTCGTACACCTCAATAATAACACAAAAATGACAAACAATTTGTGAAAGAATACATGTACTACGAGAAAAAATGTTGAGCTACCATGATAATGTGTACTGATGTTTAACGGGACCCCTAGACCCCCAAAATTGCAGGGCACGTTCAGCACCGCATTTGTACTAATCCTGTTATTTTCATCAATTGTTCACCCATATTCAGCGAAATTAATTTGTTTTTAGATTGATGATAGGGAGGGGTTATCGTCTTGGAAATAATGGCACCGCAGTAACTTCACGCGATTGTATTTGCGTCAGTGTATTATAATATTATAAGCGTTATATATGTTCTGGGAAAACCAAAGGCGTATACATGGAATTTGCATAAAAAAATAAATAAACAAAAACATGGACGTGATGAGATTGCCGAATAAATAAAAACGCAAAGCAAATGTGGCGGCGGCGGAAGCAGTAGTATATGCACGGACATACACAAATAGGATCTGTAAAAGTGCGGGAATTTGAATTTTATGCACGAGGACGCGAGAATGAAAAGAAAACTCTCAAACGTCAGATACGTATACATAAATATATATATGTGTATATCAACTGTGCGTAACCTTCACAAAGGGTAGGTGCAAGAGTAGATTCACCACGCATGGATTCGTCGGGGAAAAATTGTCACAGTCGAGTATATATTTATATGTACATACCTATACGTACACACATATGCATGTACTTCCGTCCCGATCTATATGTGCGTGACATGCTATTGTTTATATGTAAATAGTTATACTGTACGGTACTTGTACTGGATACATGGGGTCGTGTGTGTCGCACGCGTATATACACACATATGCGTGTACATGTATATATTTATGTTTATAGATTAGAGTCGTCGGCGAGAGATAGCTCGGTGGCGGCAACGGAAAACGGAGGGTGAATACTGTGGTGAGGGGTTCGAAAGGGATGAAACAGCAAACGCAATCGAATGAATAATTGATTTGGATTGTTATTATACACGCACACACATGCACACTTGCGAGTGCGCCCTTATTCCGGCACGCTCACTCACCCATTGTCACATACACACATATACACACGTGAACACGGCCCTTGTCATCGTCGTCGTTTACCCCTTTCGATTGGTTATACAACGGCGAGGAGTATATTATTATGATTATTATTATTATTATTTTATACACACACTCGATGCGCGTTTCGGTAATGAGGTAATCGCCAAGTATACACACACGCACACACGGCTATATATGCGTGTGCTATTTCCCCGCTGTCGACCGGTTAGTCACAGCAGTGCAGTTCCCGCGCGACGTATATTTCATCATTAACTCGCTCTCTCTCTCTTTCGCCTCTCCCTCTTGTGTATACCGTTGTACAGTACCCTTCGTCTGTTGTAGTACACGCACGCGTAAACACCTATACGCATTTTCCACTGTCGCGGGGATGAAAGAGATAGGATGATCGTGTGAGAATGAAGAGGAATGGGATGAATGGGAAAGAGAGAGAAGGAGATTTGCGTGTCGCGGACGAGAATTCCGCTGGGAACGTAAGTCCATGCGTTTTTTGGAGGGCGGCGCTGTAAGTCTATATACGTACACACGGGCGGAAGTTAATGGATCGACAACTTTGACGAAGTGCCGCAGAGGAAAAATGTTTCCTTGCAAGGGATGATTCTCAACAGCGATGGTCGTGTTATCTGCCCTTTCGCAACTCGAACAAAATAATACAGGTATACTCGCACAATACCTCTATGATATAAAATAAATTTGACGCCTGAAATAATTTGTAGGTATGAGATAGAATGTAAGTGAAATTATCGTTTTCGTCCGTATTGATGATTTTCTGTCGAATGGAAAATGTCCAGTCGATCGACTCGCCCCATACAAGGGGGAGGAAAAATGATTAACGAATTTTGCGTTTGACTCACTACCTACTAAAAACAATATAATATGTTGTTATTATATTTTGTAAAATCAAACACATACGAGCTATACACAGTGGTAGTATAAAAACTGTTACGATTTTCATAATCAGATAGGATCTATAGAAAGCTTCAAGCTAATCGAATTTCATCGTAAAACGATTTGTTTTTTTCAAAAATAATTAAGCGTACGATTGAATATTTTATTGACTATTTTTCAAAGTGATTAATGAAATAAGGATCAAAAATAATTGAGAAAAAATAACATTTTAACCATCCTGGGATCTTCAACTGAAGCATATGTACATAATCTTGTGTACATAAGAAAATAAGTATGTATAAATGACAGTAAATCATGTGTTACTAAACTAACAAGAGTTATGATGATAAATAAATAATTAACTGAACTTACTGTTGATTATTAGTTAAAAAAAGTTAACTAAAGCTATTCAATATAACTAAAAACATACAATAACATTTGTACAAAATAATATAATATTTTAAGCTACTAAACGAGACAATTCAAATTGAAATTTATACTCATTTTATTCGTTTAAATTAAAATTAGAAAAATATATTTAGTGGTTTTGATTAACAAAATACTAATAAAGTGATACTAAAATATGTGTTATGGATACATCTAAACAATAATTTTTTTCCTACATGTACTGTAATTTTCAGTAATTTTGTAATTTATTATTGATAAGGATTAAATAAAATAACTATTTTTACACGTTTAATGTATGAGAACAGGTTGTGATATTAAAAAAACTGCAAACAACTTTAAAGAAGAATTAAAACAATTTTCATTTGATTTTATTAAAATCCACATGAGTCAACATATGTTACATCAAACTAAAATTCAGAGATTTTTGAATAATCAGTATATTTAATTATACGAGTAAACTGTATAGAGTTGTTGAAAGATACCAATAAAATGTATTGGTGTCTTATTTAATAACTTATATTAAAATATTATGATAATAAATTATTTTACAAGCTGCAGAAGATGAATTTTTGTGTGTTTATGATATATAGTAATTATGTGCATGTGCTTCAGTACAATTTTTTATGAACTTTTTTTATTAGAAATTGATATTGTAAATGAGCAGTTTTTCGTAGTTTACGATATTAAAACAACAAATGTTTTCAACACTATTATATCTTAACCATAGTCTATTGCGTTAAATGTAAGTATTTACCTGGTGACCCCGATGATTTGTTTGGCTACCTGAATGCCCACCGGCCATTCCGTGATGGTGGTGGTATGACGACATTACGTCGTGCTTGAGCTGAGTGAGTGGTCCAGGTGATCCAGTGGATCCAGGCCCCAGTGATCCATTGCCTTGGCCACCACCATTGCCGTTACCGGGTCCCGGTGATTGATGATTATGATGGTGGTGGTGTTTGCCCATGTCCACTGCAGCGAGCACTTCAGCTCTACTAAGCAGACCGTCATTGAGACCACCAAACAAGTCACCCTGTGGAAAAGGAAATATTTTCAAAAGTTAATTTCGCATGGTTATTTTAATTGTAATTGTTAAAATCTTAAAGTACGTGATTCCCTCTTAATGTACATTGATAATTATTTGAGCGAAAACTTCTTTGACGCAGACAATTCAGAGACACGACAGTTAATGAATAGAATCTTTAACCCCTGTCCTAAACGGTTACGTTTTCTCATTATTCGTGGAATAAATGCACTGTACGTAAAGGCTTTCGCGTTAAGAGAAAATTTACAGTGGACTTATGATGCCCAAGTTAAGAAGTATGACGTTTACTGAAGACGTCAACGAGCGAATATGTACAGGGTTTACTCACCGGGATGTTTTTTTTTGGGGGGTGTGCGACAAGTACTGTTAGACTTTAGACATGAGTCGTCAATTATTTATGAGCTTCCCATTACTCTCGTACTTTTTTATACGGTCATTGAAAAAAAAAGGGGAAAAAAGTATGGTGTGGAATGAAATCATTTATTTGGATACCACGAAAGAGAGATTTTAATTACAATAATGAATAAAAATATGTACACATTTATGATATAAGATCTTATAATGAGGGAAAATAATAAATTGTTTTTGTATATTATATTATTTGATGGTATGAGAAAAGTAAAGAGCAAACAGCATTTTTCTCTCTCTGATTTTGAGAAGATAAACAACCTTTTATTTGGCTTTTTTGTATTAAGTATTTTGATAAGATGCAAACTACCAGTTGTTAAATATTGAATTTCTAAATGAAAAATTTTTAAGTATAAATTTTGAAATTTGCACTCCATAAAATACAATTTTTTGCCAAAATAAATTATTTGTAATAATTATTGTACTTTCAATTTTATATCTTATAAATAACATGTATAATATATAAATTCTAAGTTATAATTTTAGTCTATGAGCAATTATTCAAATATTCCAGTTATTAAATACTCAATAAGTATTAATATACTTATTTATGTTTGAGAAATCGTATACAGTAATTTTCATTATTAAATAGTCCGTAAAATAACTACTGTAATAGTATAATATATAATTCGAAAAACAACGAATACTTCACTAGATACCTCGAAATCTTGTGTTCGTTGTACTATAAAGTTTATCTTTTATCATTATTTAAATTACTAGTAATGATAATCACAATTATAATTTACAAATAAGTCTTCTTTAATAAATTTTCTTTCATAAAAATTATTATAACGGTCATGGTTATCTTTATTATACCGTCTTATATATTTTCAGTGTAAAAATAAATAAGTAATAATTATAAATCGAATGTGTATTTAAAAATTAAATATTAATTATTATTTATGATACTTCCAATAAAAATATTATATTTATAATAAATACATTATAATCCCATATAAATATCCGAGAAATGGGATACCTTTACTACCTCAATGAAATTATAAAAGGGCTAATGTTTCTCTACCCACTACTAGGACAATATTGTGTGGCATGTGAATACTTTTTTAAAAATTAAATGCGAATAATAATTTACACTACACGTCAGATGCCATTTAACTGTAGTTATAAATGGCATAAATTAATCGCTGAAATATATTCCCTTTAGAGCTATTTCGACCAACGAAATTATAATTATAATTACTCTTGGTCCTACGACGGCCGATATTTCTTAAAATAGTTCATTATACAAAACATTAATTTTAATAATAAAACGTGAGGCTTATCATAACTAATCAATTACAATTATAATATTTTTACATAAAATGCACATGTGTTTTAAATGCAGTAATTAATAATGAATAATTTTACGAAATTTAGATTCATCAGTTTATTGTTATTTTAATTTTAAATTTGTTATTTAATATTTAAGTTTATTATGTTATACATCAGGTATGGAAGATTTTTTATACATATACTGAGGATATATTTTTTTGTCATTCGTGTATTGATTGAGTTGTATCACCCATTTTTAAGTGTAGTACATGAACTACTGGTTTGTAGAAAGTAAAGAGTACGTTTTCAGCTTTTCACTTTTACTTTTATTATTTATACGGAACACATTAAACTCTGTCTCAATGTATTTTGTCCTATGGTCAGGACTAAAAATTAGTATTATTATTAGTATTAGAGATCGTGTCCATAAAATCAAGAATATAATGTGATAACAGAAAGTTATCACATATTTAAGTTCATTAAAAACAAGTTATGAAAATCAATTATGAAATAAAATGGTAATTACTAATCTAAATTGTTTGAAACTAATACATTTCTCATGACAGTAATACAATACTCAAAAAATATCTATATACTTTTACTGCATATTAATACTATTGCTATTTTTATTAAGTATAATTCTTCTATTATTACTATATCTGTTTATTGAAATACATTTCATATGTGTACTATTCGGATACAACTGAATTTTATTTTGTTTTTTATTATCACAATGCAGTCAGTTAATTATTGGTGATATTTAATTTAAAATTCATATACAACTATACTGTATACTGTATGTATTCATCATTTTTTGACAACAGTTTCATTTTTAACTGTTAAGATATCGACAAAGATATTTTGGTCCTTGAAAAATTTAATAAATGCTTCTTTTACACTTCTAAATCTATTACTAAGACTATATACGTTCTATAATAAGTATCATTTAAATTTAAACAGTATTTGTGCAATAGTTTATGATATTTATAATTCTTATCCAAAAATATCATAGTTTACTAATGTATAAACTAAAATCTGCAATATAGAATATTACCTAAAAAAATAGACTATACCCTACGGGAATAATTTGAAAATGAACAAGTATTGCCGTAATTATGAACCATTATTTCCTGATATTTACAAACTGAAGTTCTAAAGTCTTTTAAATGCGTTTTTAAACCTGATTTAGGAGCTTGAACAAGAAGTTTCTATAGAAGTTCCCTCGACGCTTCTTTATGATACAACTTTATAAGTAATTTTGGTTCTTATCGGGTTATCAGTTATTTTGATATTCCTGTGGTAATTTATGTATAAAATTTATTTTAGTTTTAATTTCTCTATCATTATAAGGTTTATGTTCAAAAATTAACAGCCATACATTTACAGTTACCAGTGGCTTCATCATAATTATTAACAGATTTTAAGATTTAATTTTTCTTAACTTGCTGTACGTATAAAATTATTTATTTTATAATTATTTAACAATTTACTTAAATTATTTATATTATAGTTTTAAGACATAAGCAATATACTTATAGATATGTCTAGTGTGTTATATTTATAAATTATAAATATTTTTCATGTTTAAATTTATTAAATTTATTGTACCTACACATTTTACAACTTTATAAAGACATTCGGTTAATTAAGAACCAATATTTTTTTAAATTATTTCAGTATTGAAATCACACAATTTATTATCAACAATTTATATAAACGTTAAGCATGGCAAGTGCATTATGATTTATAATGAATATGGATTTATGATTTAAATTGTAATTTTTGGTCAATGGAATACGGAAAGGTATCATAGATTTTAAAATCTGTAAAGCAATCGATTTTATCGGGTTATAATTTATGAAATAACTTTAATATTTTCTAAGAATAACTAATATATCATTATAAATAATGAAATTTTTTTATTTTCACTTCATTGTAAAATTATAAATACAATGTAAAATTAGTATAATTTTAGAATCTGACTGTATGTACGATATTTTGTGAAAAAACAAAAATACTTTATTTTGAAATAAAATGTATTTTTTCATCATTTAAGATTATAGATAATGGTAAATGAATCTCATGGTTTTGTTTTTTGCCTTCGACATGTTTAATTTAGGAGGTTTGCAAAGCAGTAAAAAGCTTTTAAAAAGGGCTTAACTTAAAAAAAAACCCTCTTTGCGTCATGATAAAGTTTGTAGATTTTGTATAACCATAATATAAAAACGTAAAAATAAATAAAAACTCCGAAAAATACGAGATGATAAAATTAAAAACAAATAAAGAAAAACATATTCCACAGTCACGGAATCTCCCCGGTTTTCCTACAAAATAAAAAATTTAAATGTTACTAATATTTTGTTTTGCCCGATTTAATTTACAGTATGTAAACGCTAACTGAGAATACTCAAAATCATTATATTATATATAATACAATTACATTTCAAACTATCAAAAGTTATTAGATGCTGAATTATAATACAGTTTTTTTAAAAATACGATTGCACGTCTAAATTTTTCAAAATTATTTCCATATGCCTCAAATAATAAAATCATTACATTTAGTTTTAATTTAATAAAAATGAACAATCAAAATATGAGAACTATTTATTATAATACACAAGATGACTGAATGAGAGGTTAATTCAGAGTCAGTTTATCGTTTATAACAATTAACGTTCACGAGCACTGGCGACCAAGACGATAAATATTTCATGTGTTAACCCTTGTTGTTGGAACGTCAAGAGCGTATTAATATTTGCCAGTTAGCCCCTTGTTCGCACCACGAGATGGTTTCCACTTGCTATCGGTGCGTAGGTGGAACGAGAAGTGTGTGGCGTGTTATCATAAATCGTCACGTATACAAGGTAAACCGCAACAACCTAGACATTTCGGATTATCAGAGAGAGTCGTTAATATAATATGTTACCCGAACATACAAACACACACACACACACGCACGCGCTATGGTTATAACCCGCCCATGGTTATAATCGACAAACGTTGGTGTTTCTTTAGATGTCTGACGATAAACGTGGTTATATTCTCTCCATGGCCGTTCGCGCTATATGCATGCAAAATCGTGTTCACGATGACATGGCTGATAATGTTTTTGGTTTTCGGTATAGGCAGTAAAAAACGGCAGTATAGGATTATTTAAAATAATTCTTCGTTTAGACATGTACATAATGTATTGTCAATCGACATTGATTGGATTAGATGTGCGGAAAAACAGTGTTATAGTATTGAGTAAAAGCGTTGTGACGGTGGGGGGGGCTTCATGAAATATTTATGACGTACTGGATCGCTTTTTTTTTTTACCTTCCACCTCGATTTCGGAGAAAGAGTTTTATAAACAAACGCACATCGTCAACTCGTTTTTGAATATATACAAATATACGATAAAATAGGTACTGTCAACACTTGTGGGTTCAATGTCCTTATTGATACGAATGCATTACGTCGGAGGATTATAGGAAAAGAGAATATTATATTTATAATCAAAAATAGTTACTTACATATTGATAAACTATAAGTTCCAGATATTATATCATATTCATATATAGTATTCACGCATAAATATATCTTTATGGTATTGTAATGCTATTACATATTAATCCATTTAAAATTTTTTTCTCTATTTGAAGAAATTTTATGGGTAAAAGAATAATTTTTGATCATTTTTTATTACAAAATAACTAAATAATTATTCTTAAAATATTTTTAACGTACTCATAGTTATACAATGTTTTACGGTTAAAAAAACAGAATTCTTTATCGGTTCTTCACAGAAAAAAACATTAATACTATCGTTTAGTGACAGCTTTCATTTTTGTATATTGTTTTATTCATCTTTGTTCGATACAAAAATAGTTTAGAAAAACGTGAAATTATAACTAAAATAAGTATTTTATGTCTACAATAAATCCTATGAGTACGATGAGTACGATTGAATGTTGTTACTTGTAAAATTATTTTTTCCGCTCTATGATATCATAAAATATTTTCCTCTGTAAAAACCATAGTATGCCGTTTAAGTATGACATTAAATTAATGTATCATATAACCAGGGTTTATTCTTAAGCGCAGTTTGGCTTATTTTGCGTACTCGGAAAAGGTAGATGCGCACTTGATAATAAACTTTTGCGTAATTGATTTTTAATTCAATGTTGTTTAGTGTTATTTTATACATTACATTATGATTTATAAACAAAGTAAAAAGAAAATTTATTAAAAAATTTAAAAAAAAATACTTTGAACACGAATGTAAATTATTTTATATATTTTAAATACATTATATTTTAAATTACTTCACATAGAAGCTACAAATTTTATCATTTTTAACTATAATTTGACAGTATATTTTGAAATCATAGTTCTATTTTGATAGGCTTATTTAAACAAAATGCGTATTTGATAAAAATCCTTAGAATAATCCCTGCATATAACTAATATACATGTTGCATTGTCGGTATCATTATTATTTTAAAATCAGTCTTCGGTGAACACACACACATATATTGGTATAGTAGATACGTTAGATACGTTAAGTTCGTGAATACGGATTGGGTCGATATAGGTATATGTTTATATATATATATATATATATATATTCGGTCAAATTTCGTGTAAAGAAATCCCAAGAGGAGATTTATGAATCCGACTTTGTGTAATCGGACTAGCGAATGTGAATCGCACGGCGTGCTATTTAGACATCATCTCCGGTTTGCTCTATTTGGAAGCTTCCCAAAGCGTTTTCCTTTGCAGGCATTACGCCATCGGAGAAATTCTGCCTCACGTATCTGGGATAGTAGTTAGCGGGTCGGGTAGAATAAAGGGCGCAGATACTACCGGGAGCTCATTTATTATTTAACGGAGCCGCGAACGGGACGGTTTTAAGGCCGCTTGTGTGTTCTCTTCCCCAGCCGTCGCTCGACCCACCGAATAAAGTCCTTTTAATTCCTGTTCTCGAAGCCACTTTGCGACGACGAAAACCAAAAAGCCTTGCATTTTACTGATGATTTTTAGTTTATAGTCTTCGTCCTCCCTCATTTTTACTCCCGAGAGTTTCGTTCTCACTCGAGGGACTTTTTTTTTTAATGTGTCGGCTAAATTGTTTCGTCCTTGGCAAAAATGGAAGAATTAAAAAGATAAAAATACAAATAAAAAAAAAAAAGTAGAGAAAAAAAACGACACCCTCAACTGAGCGAAGAAAGAAAAATACGGTTCTTATTAATGTTCTCTTTAATACAATACTGTCTGCAACGTTTAGGACCGCTTTTAACGAAAATAAAAAAAACTTTTTTAACAAGTGCTAAGTCGATTATATAAGCCTCGCTTTCCTTGACAACTGAAATAATAAAGCTCACCTAACAAATCTTGACAAGCAGGTGGATGTATAAAACTGTAATTAGAAAATATGACATAACTTGATTGTAATGTACATGTATTGTTGATAAATTGATTTCTATATTGTTATTAAAAGATACTTTTTTAACTTTTCTAAAATAATAAAATAGTTATCTATCCTTAAAGCAACAACTAATAAACTGCATAATACGGTAAGTATACGATTAATTTATTATTTAGCAAGTTTATCATTGCACTTTGATAAATATATTTTACACGAAATTTCGTAAAAATACAAAAAATTCATAAAAAAAACATACATTGTGCCGTGGAGACCAAGTGTTGCACATGAATGAGGATGCATCCTCCAGAATCCGGCTCTGAAAATATATGAAAATCAAAGTTAGATATATAGAAATACTTCAAAAAACTTCATTTTTGTGGACACAAGTAAATATTTTTTATTCGGGTATATTGTATTTTTATTTTATAAATTATTCATGACAAATTCACAAAATCCCAGATTTGTTTGGACATTATGAACGGATATTGGTATAATTATTATTTTCAATTAAACTAACATGTTGAAAAATAAAATAAATATTTTATTCCTAAAAGTTATTTTACATATGTATATATATAGGTGTGGTGATGTCAAATGTGTAAATAAAAAAAACTAAATGTCATTTGAGTATAAAACGATTAAATATGCGTTTTCCAATTTAAACATTTTTTTTTTTTACATTGAAGTAGTACTTGCTCTACTCGTTCATTACATCCATCTAAATAGAAATTCCAATACCGTTGCAATTAATTTTCATTGCAAAAATTAATAATACAAAAGTTGTAGTATGACTGTTGTAGTATACGAGTTTCGTATAGGATTATATTACAAACCTATAGAAAACTCGTATAAACATATTGCAATATGATAATACATTTTTATCTCTATAATATATTTATTGGGAACAGATAAAACAGCTCAAATAAGGCCTTTGCGCGTCCGCGCAAACCGGACAGTAATGTATTATAATGCCCTCCAGACCCGCGTTACCTTTTTCGAGGCCTTGGGAAAAACTTATTTTACCCACAAAAATAGGCACTTATACCCTGTAGGCCACAATTAAAGGCGATAACATGTAATCAGACTCGGTGATACTGCACGCGATATGGGATAATAACTGATTAAATTTAAGAAATTTGATAAAATAAATTTCCTACGTATCCCGGTTTTCATATTGTGCGGCATGGTGCATACATGACATGATAAATATACTTTTGTTGTTTTGTTAATTGGTTTTTTATTACACGCCAACGGATTTCTCTAGAAATCACACTTGCCAGGTAATCCACATATTTCACGTTTTATTCTATGAGATTTCCGTACAAGATATTTTTCAATGAAAATTTTAAGCGTGAGGCCCTGGACAAACGCCACGTTTTGCCTTCACCTAACGCCGACCCTGTGCCCGTCATTATATTGATAATTTTAAACCAGACAGCACCCAACCGTCCCGCCGGCAACCGATTTCCTCGGTAAATCGACGAATACCATCGTCATCACGTCTCTATTCGTTTCTAGGGGCTGTCGGAGTGTGTTCTGCAGGTGTCCGTCGCGACACACGTACAGCCTAGAGTGCCTCGATAGAGAGAGTGTGGCCATACGGACTGATAAGATATGATAAGAGATTTGGTCGCCATTAGTTTGCTAAATACTATTACCAATTTAGTATTTAGTATGACATAGTCATTACATTATAATATTAATTATTAAATAATGTACTAAAATAAAGCATTTGGGAGCTTTATAATTATTTATAAATAAAATAATTAATAGGTAGGTATAGGTTAGGTAGTAGGTACAATTAGTTATTTGATTAATTTGAATAATCATTCAATGTGTGTTTTTTATTTAATTTTACAAATTATGCCTCAATAACTGTCCTCTATTTTTTTTTCTTCAGGCTTATATGGTAACCTTAGTAATTGCACATCTGTAAATTAAACATATATATAAAAATAAAATCAATGTTTATGAAATATAAGTGTAAGCAAAGCATAATAAAATAGTGCTAATATTGTGTAACAGACAAGTATAATTATTATAAGCTCTTCTATATTTAAAACAATTAACATAAACTGTACTTTTATATATTTAAAAAATCAAAACAAATTATATCTTATATGTATATATAAAAAATAAAAAAGCAAAGTCTATCTAATAAAAATAATTAATACCACTAAAAATAAGTAAAGCATAGGAAAAATATCAAGCATGGCAAGCAATAGACTTGCTTCCATATTTATTTAGTAGCTTAGTATTTTTTCTTCCTGCTATTTTCAAGCGAAACAGAATGAATCTACTTATTATATGCATTTCATGCTCATCTTTGAGTGTTTCAATTTTTATTTGTAAAAATTTAAAAACTTCATGCAAAATGCCAGTACCAAACTTTAAATGCTGAAGTCTTCTCCTTATTGTTCTTAAAGATGGTAGAGGAATATTTTGTTTAAGTAATTCTTCATACCCATTATTGCCACAACTAAATTTTAGCTTTAATGCCTTCATTACAGTTGAATTGGACCATTTCATAAATTTTGTGGAATTTCTATTTAATGCATTTATCTGGTCAATATTAAAAACTGAATTTAACATTTGAGTATTTTTTGTGTCATTACTTATTTTTAACTTATTTTTCAAATATTGCAATTGTTTTTTATATCTATTTGCTTTACTAACTGTTCTTTTGTATTCCTTTTCATACTCCAACATTTTTTTTAACATACTTTCATACTTCATTTTATTCTGATTTTCTGAATTATTTGATTCCAAATTATTATCTAAACTTACATCATCATTATCACGAGTTTGTTGATATGAAGTTTTTAATTTTTCTTGTGGCTTTGAGACTTGATTATTTATAATAGATGTTACTTGCCTATATGTAGGGGGTTTTCTTTTTGTTTTTTCTTTTGTGAAAGAAAATATAGTTGGCACAGCATCATTTTTCAACCGCCGACTTCCATCTTCACGTGTTTTTTCCCACATATCTTCTCCAAAGTGGATCTAAGAGAGTAAAATAATAATAAATATGCAATTCAAAATATTTGTAACTTTTTATGTAAAAAAATATTAAGAAAATAATTGAAACTCACTTCACATAAACAAGAATAGTTGGTAGGAGACCAATTATCCCTCTTCATTTTAACTAACCATAATTTTCTTCTAACTTTGTCCTTAGGAAAATGCTTCATTAGAAATCCTTTTGTAACAGAATTGGAACAATTGATTGCAGCACATCCAGGCATTTTCAATTCACGCTTAAAAAATTCTAAGATCTAACTATTCTTTATATATCTTGAAAAAATCCAAATTAGATTGCATCTATTGCATTGACAACAATATAAAAACACTGTTATCATAATATAGTTAGCAAACTAATGGCGACCAATTCATTCGGCCAATCAAATTTGTGATAACGTATGACCACACTCTCTCTATCGAGGCACTCTAGTACAGCCTAAACACATCCAACCGACGTTACGTGCTATCAACTTGTGCCAATCGCGTGTGAATATCTTTTTGTTCTTGTGCGTGAGCGTAAACCAGGCTATTTGCACCTTCGTCACGCCAACCTATCTCGTTCGGGTTTTCCGTCACGTTGGTCCCGTCTGATACGCACAAGATCATCGACCACGTGTCCACATGAGTCTTTCGAGTATCGTCGTCCTGGTGCGTATTCCTGATTTGTTTGCGATCGGCCGCGGTTGATTTGTCGCCGTTGCCATGCCGTAACTCTGTCATGCGGCCAGTTCGAGTCTTCAGCATTCACCATTAACGGCGCCATTCCGCTTCGACCGGTTCCACTAATCGTCATCCGTTCCAGGAGTGTCAGGTCACGTTTTTTTTTCTTTTCTTATTAATGTGTGATTATTTTATTCGTATTTGTTCATTTTTATTATGTAATAATGTTATAGCGATTAAGCATCCTCACCACTAACTCTACATTTAGATATTTCGTTATTTATTATTTACGACG
Source organism: Sipha flava (assembly GCF_003268045.1). Classification (NCBI taxonomy): domain Eukaryota; kingdom Metazoa; phylum Arthropoda; class Insecta; order Hemiptera; family Aphididae; genus Sipha; species Sipha flava. Next base: position 455,684 of record NW_020272843.1, read on the forward strand.
CATGTTAATATATGTCAAATAGTTCTTATTCAATTCATATTGTTATTAATAAAATCAGTTTACTTACTTATATACGTATATATATATATATATATATATATCATCCTCATTTTTTTCTCGTTTTCATTCCTCATACAATACACTTTTTTTTAATCTTTCCTACCATCTCTTCCAGCCAAAACTAACAGCAATACGACCAACGAAATACACTGAATAAATTTATTTATTCGTTTTAAAGGTCCTAGTCGACAATATTGATGCATATATTAGCAAACGGAGCCAAGTTCATGCTTTAAAATTGACCGTATACTATACAGGTACGTGTAAGTTTATTATTTTATTTATACTTTTTAATTTTATGTATGTATCAAATACGTGCGAAGTTGAATTGTATCGAGGAAATAATCGGTATACCGAGGAAACGTAGGCACTCTGAAACGCCCTCCGCAGCAGTATATAATTCGGACGTTTTAAATACATCGCCAGGCGTTTACACACACACATACATAAATATATATATGTATTATATAACTATACAACCACTCGAGTGAATTATATTACATATCCCATACAGTTAAATTGTGCATAAATCAAACGTATATATTTATACGTGATGTACAATTACACGAAAAGGGGTTTCCGTATACCGTCGGTGGCGGTGGCTGGATTTGCGTCACGTGTCATTTTCCCACTTGGAACGTCCGAGCTCCGGTGATGTGATAATCACTCGCACGTGTATTGCATTACGCGTGCACTCGTAACACAGACGTTCGTAGGGGGATGGATGTGGGGTATAGGGTATAGAGAGAAACTTCGCTTCAAAATTCAGTTAGTACTTGACAGACGGTCGTACGCAAAATAATTACCATTACAATGCCGGTCGACTATATTTCGTGTTTTGACACATCGCACGGTTGTTATTATTTTACCTCTCCGGAGAAAAAAACCGAAAAACCGAAAAAATAAAAAAAAATATTCCTCACACTCATACAATATATAGCTCATATATAAATATATATAATTAGAAACAATGAAAAAAAAATGAAACATACACCAAATTAAATCCAAAGTAATTAATGTAATTGCATCGGTAAGCGTACAGAATAACAATAAATCATTATAACACCGTTATATACGAGATATACGCCGCCAACATTTTTAGCGGACTTTTATTTATACTCATTTTTTGAACCCTTACAAAAAACGTTTTTCAGGTAAATATAAGTACGTACGATATATAAACATTATAATTTAGCTGACCGCATGCGTAACGTTTATGTTAATCTGATGTCGAAGGATGTGAACATATTATACTCGATCACTTGATGTGGACTCAGATGATACGCAAATCAGGCACGTAGTCAGAATATAATTTTGAATGGAGGGGAAAGAGTAGTCTAAAAAATATTTTATTATTTCCACCCAAATTTAGAAATTCTTACTATAACAAATACTTTTTAACAGACTGTACAAACATTTAAGATAAAAATAAATCTTTTATTTATTTTTAATTACCTTTCAATGAAGTCTAATAACTTTCTTAAGAACTTTTAAAAAGGAATTTATTTACATTTAAATATTATGAAGGATAATCATTTATAAGTACAGAAAAATGTTTCATGTACAACCCCTTATGTCCACCCCCAGATACGTACTAGATGTGGATAATATTTTATGTATAAATATTATTGTTACACATACTCGTATGCGAACAGCGTAGTATAAGTCGCCTTCAACGCCAACAACATTTATTCCAACACCGACAATGTTATTAATGATAACGACGACATATACAATGGTGGTAAAAATATGTTCAAAATTAAATGACTATAAGCACCTTTACGTTTTAATAACTGAATGCATATTAAATGTTGACCAAAGTTAATGTTAAACGTTTAATTTGTATTATTTACTGATTAGTACATCATATAATATATTATGTTAAATTACCGTAAACGTGATTACAGAACTGATGACATTTTGAATTCCGGTATGAATTTTTGATCAGATAAAAAACGTAGGTGGTCATAGAGTACACGTATTTTTCTCTAATTTAACTCTAAAATAACCAAAACAATCGAACAGGTCCCATTATAGTTATTTTAATACAAGTAATTAATCAAACTAATATATTCTTTAATGAAAAATGTGCAAAGGTGCAGATTTAATCAAAAGTTGTACGTGTGTATTTAGAAACTATAAAGTTTCAAAATTTAAATAAAATACATACCTGTTTGTATATAATATTATTATATTATTATCCTGAAATAGATACGTAATAATAAACAATCGAGTTGGTCAATACAATGTGTGGGGCGGTTATTTCAGTTATGATGGTTATACTCGGTCGAAAGCCGATAGAAAATAAACTAATGAATGCAATACTATACAGTGTAGTATAGAACCTATTATCAACATTTAAACTAAAGTTAAAAAGTTATTTTTATTTTTATAATTATAATCACGTCGTGTGTAATTAGATTGGGAAAGTATAGAAAAAAAGTAACTCAAGTGATTAACCGAAAACCTAAGCATAATTATATATACTTCGAATTAAAGTAACAGGTGTTTAAAATTATAATCTAACACACAGGTGTGAGCGTACAGTTTAAAAGTTTAAAAGGTAGGAATGGCGGACGTTATCCACATAGTATAGAAAATTCCACCGTTTTAGTCGGAGCACAAGGGAAAGTACATTAAATTCAAAATATGGTTTTAAAGAGAACTCTATAATTAACTACTATCAAGTGTTTATTTTGTTTTCGTACTTTAAACACTCATAAAAATTTAATTATGAGTGAAAATGTTCAATAGTATATTATAAATATGTGTAAGGATATTCCATTATTAGTTATTTACAACAATTTTAGATCAATTTAATTTGCAAATTCCATAAAATGATAGGAAAATTATTTAAAAAAATATTTTCAATAATTAAGATAAATTATAATTTAAGTTTCCTGTCTAAAGTCTCTAGTATAAATAATAAACATTTTTTAAATTATTTTGAAAATATCTTTTATAAACTAATGACAAACAACTATTAATGAAAACAAAATAAAATCTTTTAGAATATCTAAACATTAAATTCTCAATTTATTGATAAGGCAAGATGTAACTTTTTGAGCAATTTAACTATTATATTGTTCTGTGTAATAACCTTTTTAAATTACTGTTAAAAAACAAACTGATTTCTTGCTTAGCTCAAAATCTAAAGATATGGGTATACTAATGTTAATAAAACTATTATATAAGTTCCATTAATATATTACATAGATATAACTTCAGAATGAGAAGATTTATTTATTAAATATACTAAAATATATTTATTTTAATATACGTAAATACAAAACAGTTTAATGTATAATATATACATTAATACGTAAATTAAAAATATTAAAATAAAAATTTTGATGTAGATTTGTCATAATACGATATTATAAAATTAATGTATGTACCCAACACAGTGGCGTAACTAAGACTTCGACTGGTTATGGCAAAATGATCCAGTGGGCTTTGGTCTAACAAATATCCATCCTTGCTAATAGGTATTAAATAATTAAAAGCATATTTAATATAAAATTATGAATATGGTCACTTTTTATTATACACTATGCGTGTATGTATCTCACTTTTTTGTATCATTAACACACGCTTAACATGTCTAACAGGCTTACTGGTACACAGTATCAGTTATTTTTTTAAATAGTAAATTAATTTAATTTTACTAGAACATAATTTCTTTCTAAAAATAATGGTATTTTTAAATGTTATAATAATGGTGATATAAATTTTTTTTTGGAGTTCTCAACATTCCACGATGGACTCTTTAAAGTCATAATCCCGTGGCTCATAGCCCGTCTTGCCACCCTATCGGAATGCCTTTTTCCTAACGTACTTTAGCCCGCCGACCACTATTATATAATATCAAACTAAATAAATAATACATATATGTAGGAGGTATATAATAAGTGATGATTTCTTGAAATAATTGTGTATTGTAAATCATACATCATGAATTAGTGAGTGAGTATTTATTTGTTTTATTTGTTATTCGATAATAATATATCTTTTGGATTTTTGAACGCACATATGACAATTTACAGAATAGAAATAATATTCAACAACATTTTTGGGTATTATTTTTTAGTATTAATTTTCAATAACAAAATTATTTCGACTGTCATTGCTTTTATATTATAATAATAAATGATAATAAAACAATCGTATGCTTGAATAAAGCAGCTATGCAAAACAGTTACAAAAACAGTAGCTTTACTAACTGCTATGTATCTATATAACTACATAATTTGTGTCAAACCACTATTTTTAAGAATGTCAAACATTGAAACATTGTTTTAAAGTAAACATTTAAAAACATTAATGATTAAAATTGGTTCGTTGCAAACGGCGTATTGTTTGAGGATACATTATTAGACACGCATTGTTCACAAGGGCGGAGTTGAGCAAAAAAACGGGGAGGGTGATCTATAATTATTTTAGGAAAGGAAAACTCAAAAATTATATAGTACTTATAATGTATATATAAACAGGTATACAAGGAAATTTGATGATTGAAAAAAGAAAGAAAAAAATAAGAAAAAAAATCAATTGCCTATTGTTTAGGAGCATTGTTGTAGCATTTTATCTATTTGGGAAATAATCCTTGTTCAACAGTGATAAGCACTACCAGGTAATAATATTTCACCAACTACGTTTCTTATAGAGATAGATATTGGAATGTCACTATTTTATTTAATCAATAGAATGTGATCATAATAGTTGTATTTAGTAGAGTTCCCATAAGGTATACTACATGTACGCCGTATACTCTCAAAATTATTTTGAAAGTTCATGGGTATACCACTTATACTCTCAATTTTCAAGCATTTCACAGAAAAGTACTAAATATAATCAGTTTTACAAGTTTTAATTTTGGCCTTGTTTTGTAATAGACATATAGTTTTCCCTCAAACGATTAGTAGTTGGTATCAATTAGTTTAAATAATTTAAATTTCTATTTCTATAAAAAATAAAAAAGCATTAAAATTGTGTGTTAATATTTACAGCACTAAAAATGTTGTTTTATCTTATATATTATATATAAATATAAATAAAAATGAATGTTTATCTGTATCTCTCTTATGACTTCTTAAATCGTTCATCTGATTGCGATGAAACTTTAGGGAATGGTTGGACGCATGTCCTCGAAGGTTTTTGAGTTGGAAAAATTACGCTACAACGTATATGCTATTCGAATTCAAACATTTGCAAAACATAATAACATTTTATTGGATTAAAAAAATAAAATAAAACAAAATACATTTTGTACATTAGGTGTACCTAGGTAAATGTGTTCGTTGTTATACAGTTGAAATTACTCAGCGATGGTTATCTAAAAAAAATAATGGAAAATACTTTCGAATTTACCCTTCGTTTTGTCTGTATAACATATCATATTTTCTCTTTCTCTCGACATATAGCGAATTTATGAGATGAGAATATAATGGAGAAATAATTGCAATATTTACGTTTACTTTAGAAAGGAATATCGGATTGCCGGTGTCGTTGGTTCTGAAACGCGTCCCTATTAACAACTCCGGGTTTATTATCCCTTCGTCGCGCGGTGCAAATTGACGACGTATAATAAAACGGTGTTCGCGAGTGGTCCGTCCATCGGTGTTACGCTCACAGAAGTACTGCAGCCTCGGCACGGTCAAATAATCACGCATAATTGGACGCGCGCGCCCGCGCTAAGCACTCTCGCGGCATCAGTCCGTTACTTAAATGGAGATTTATTTCGCGGGTACGGTTGTACACGGATCGTAGAAAGGTTCAGGGGAACGGGGGGGGGGGGGGAAGGGAAGTTATTGGTGGAGACGGATGACGGCTGCGGGTTGCTGGTATATATATATATAGTATACCGTATACATATACAGTGCAGCTAAAAGAGAAAGATACGACGGGGACGATTAATAAATTATTAAGCGACTCCGCCAACGACATCAATCACTCTTTAGGCGCCGTAAGGTACGGTGGTGCGACGCGCTTAAGACCCGCGGTGCCGGTAATTTGACGTTATTGGCCTTGTATTATACACCGGGTCCGTTTTTCTTGGAGCGCGCGCGCGTCTTTTCATTGTACACATCCTCCGCCACCGCAGCAGCCCAATTTAATCCTCGCTTGTCGCTCGGGATTGCGGGCAATATATTCGTTTCCGCTGTAATGCCGGGATCGCACTGTTGTTAATTTCTTACGTTCTAAAATCGCCCGGAACACATATCGTTACAAGAATACGCGTAATAGTACGCAAGTTTATGTTCACGTCGATGCTTGCAAATTTCGTACTGTCGTATACGCGCGTTTGAATATTGTTCGGTAACCAAAAATGATCTCCGATCGCGAGTAGAATTGTTAACAAGATAGTACGGATTTACTTATATTAATAATATATGCTTATAATTTGCGATGTGCTCCGCAAAGAAGTGTTAAAAAAGTATCAAAAGACACTGAAAAAAAAGGACAATGGATTAGTAGAAGAATAGTATTGGAGCAGCATTCAAATTTTGAACTCAGAAATGAAGATACATTGTTGTACAAGACTTCTTCGAGGATGGATAAAAATAATTTTTCCATTATTTATATATAATGAACTGGGATAAAAATGAAATTTTATTCGATTTCCGTCCAACATGTCGGACTGCTTGTAAGTTCGAATATGCAGAAATATGCATGTTTACTACCGTAAACAATACAAAATATTTCATATTAAATGTGAAAAACAAATTTTGTTCGGTTCGGCTTTTTTACGAGAAAAAACTATGCACGCGGGAAAAAGCACGCAAGATAGTGTGAACCTGGCATAATACACATATCCTTGCTCGTGGATACGCATACGTTTAGGTGTACATTAATAAAATACGTGTTTATATACATATATATTTACATCATAATAAGCATCGTGACTCCTTCGTCATCACGATATGACACGCCGCCCGCCGTGAGCTGACGCATGTCACGACGATCCTGATTTATTTTTCATCTTTAAGGTTAGGTAAAAAACGGGACGCGTATTGTGTATAAGATTAACGACAAAAAAAGTTCGTACATAAAAAAAAAAAAAAAACAATAAATGGTGCGAGATTACATTTTTTTGTTCATCTTATGTGTACTGACATTCAACACTACTGGAACCTGCAGTGTTTTTTTGGATATCACACGGTGAATTGTTCAGTTATTGAACAATACCAACTTATGTTTTAAACTTAAAAATCATGATTCATTTGATAATTATTGTTTTCAAAAATGATTTTCATTTTATCGTAAACGCTCGGTACGATCACTAGGATATCATATATAATATTTTAAAATTCATTTGTTTTTGTATGGGTTTCTTAGATAAGCTTTAAAATAAAAGTAGACGTACCAAGTCTGATCTGTAAAATCATAATATTGAGAAAAAAAATTTATGAATCTATTATGATCGCAAATAAAACGTAAGCTATTCACTCACTGTTCCGTTCGCTCTACTTTTAGATAAGATTAGTCAAATATTTTACCGCGAATAAATAAGAAAGAAAATGAAATATCGTCTGAAATGAGAATATTTCTTACACGCCATCATAACGTTGTCAGTTTTCGCTATAACAGTGGATCGGTTAACGCGATCGTCGAATCTAAAACACGACGTACTCAGTCGTTTTACTCAATGCCGTCGCATGCTTTTGCGAGGTCCTAGACAAAAGCAGTAAAATTTTCTTACACCTAAATATATCTAATTGTTATAACTTAACAAATTTTAAGCTCCTCGAATTTATTTTAAGGCAATTGCCTAAGTTACCTGCTCGCTAGCAACGGTTCTACTAATACAAATCACCAACACAAGTTTTAGATGCGGTGAATGATCGGTTCCCTTTTGCTTCTGTTTTATCATAAATAAAATATATTGTGAGACGCAAGGCCGATTCCCGTGTTATTGATGTTGATCGGAATACTAAATATACTACACACATGTGTATACTCGTATATATAATTGTAGTTGTAAATCGCACAAGAATTCTAAATAATATTATTATAAAAATTGATTTTCAACGGCAATGCACGCATATCTACATTCCGATTAGATATTTTTAAAATAAATGACACGAGTTTTATTGTACAATACTTATTTCTGGTAAAATATAATTGTATAAAAATAGGTTTAGATTTATTGCTTACGTTCTTTTTTTAAACGTAAACGAATTAATTTTTTTTACTATTATTATTATTTTTCTTTTATGTGTGGCCGCGTGGAAATGACTTCGCATATTATACAATATTACGTATTACGTATTACATTCAATTCTTCGTATATAATATAGTATTTTATATGATATTCATTATATACAGATGCGTGAACCTATGTTTAATATAATATTTAGGATACAACACTGCAAGAACGTACAGAAAGTTTTAGGGAAAAAATGAAAAACAATTACAATCATTCGAGTGTTTATTTTTATACTAAGTTTTTATTAACCTGACCTACTGATAATTGTCGTAATATATTAGTTTAGTAAAATCTAACAAAATTGTATAGGTAAAATTGGTTATAGAATTCAATCTGTTATAAACAATATAGTTAAAAATACTCTTCAAAAGTATTTCAAATAGGTATTTAAAAACTTCAATTTAAAAGTGTTAAAATATTGATTTAAATACCTTTGCTAATATGTATTTAAATACAAATGCAAATACATATATTCAAAAAATATTTCAAATACTTTTAAATACATTTTTTTTAAATTTTATTGTTGTCAGATTCTTAAAACATTACGAAGAAACTACATTAATATCTAGTGTACTCATTAACTAGTGACTAACTTGATTAATTAATTTTAACAATTATTAACGAATAACGGGTGTCAAAGAATGTAAGTAGGCTAATGTGAGATACTGGAATTCAGGGTGTTGCCGTACTACGATACTGTAAAATATAAATAGCCAAATAGATATACGATACATGTGAAAAATTATTTTCCCCGTAATATCTTTAAATATTTTTTGTCGATAACAAACAACATTTATAATCGTCAATTCGTCTCTTCGACGATAAGTAATTTTTTCAAAATCGAAAAACCAAATAATAATGTTGTAAAAAAATTTTTTATTTAATATTTCTAAGTATAAAATATAATAATATGTATTTGAAATATGGCTCTCCAAAAGTATTTAAATACTAATATTTAAATATTTAACAAGTATGGTTATAATTATAATTATACTTTAAAGTATATTCTTTAGTCATTGATATACGCATTATTCATATGAATACATTTTGAATACAACATAAAAGTGTTCACGTCACTTTACATATTCAGGCAGTAGTGCTGAAGACACATCAAGCTCGATAATTGCAGAATATTGTAAAAGTTTCCGATATAAAAAAAACTGGATGTAGGAATGATCATATATATTTGTAGAATTTGCAACTGCTACATAGACGATAATCGAGTCATACTCTAGGGAGAAGGGCTTAATTTTTTTTTCGCTCAGTACAGTTTACATTTGAATAGGTATACAATTAAGCCACGGCGTCGACACGTTTGAATATATGCACAACTTAGACTTTTCTCGAGGGCTTATGAATGATTTGACGACGTCAAGCCTCTCCACGGTATGTCCATATAATATAGAATATACATACTGTATATATATATATATATATACTTTACCATGTTGTATACCATATAGTATTATTGAGAAAACTGCACACGATCGAATACAAATCTCTCGGTATGTTTTTCCGTGTATCCAAGTACTATTTTTCCGGAATATAAACATGTAAATTAGGTATATACGCGCGTGTACGTGTGATGTACGTGTTCCCACGACGGTCGCGCAACATTTTCGCGCGCTCGGTCACTTAGTGCGATTGAGTTTCGCTCGAAGTGATCTTGCGGTGTACCATCCGTGCAGTGCACGCGCAGAGTATAATGTATAAAACCGATCATTCGGGTACCTTTATACATACACGCTGAGGTCCTACCCGTTGTATCGCGCGTGCGGTAATGATTATATACCTATGCACCCTGTGGTACTGCATTGTATCCTTGTGGTCGGTGCGTAACGTCATACGGATATAAAACTGTGTATTATATTACGTGTACGCCGGTCGAGGGATCGGATGGGGCTGCGTAACAAGATCGAGACCGCACATAAAAAGTTCGATTTACACGTCTGTCGGCGGTGGTGAGAGGGAGGAACTAGGCAGATAACCAACTCACGCACAGCGGTGCACCCGCCGTCCATGTTAAGACCCCGAAAGCGCGGCCGGACTATCATAATATCATCGTAGCTGGTGTACGCCCAACCGGAAAGCAATAGTATACAATATATATAAATATATATATCCGATTACGCGTGTTATATATATATTATTTTATCGGACCGCAGCCACCGACGCGTTTATATCGTTTAATAAATTGGAAAATCCAACTGGGGGGCACACGTGCGGAATACCAAAAACCGTTTACGCGCGCGTCTTGCCGCCAGGCGATCCGAATAAATTCCGCATCGGAATTGAGATCACACCACCGCGCGGCCGATCGCTTGGACCTTTATACAATATACGTATATATTCAAGCGCACCCTCAACCTCACCGTCGGTAGGGGCGGTCCGCGGAGGTAGTATATTAAAAGACGTCCGACCGCAAATGTATACGGTGCTCTCGTATTCCAGTCACGGAAACCGATTCGCGCGCACGTTTGGGTCGTCGGCGGCTGCGGCGGCGGCGGCGGCGGTGGTGGTGGTGCGGTGGCGTCGTCGTCACCGTAGATGTCGGTCGGGGGTCGGGGGTTGTTTGGTTGGTGATGGGGTTGCCGGGAAAGCGCTCGCCTCTACCCCGCGATGACCGTCGAGCCTTATAGCTACGAGTGTTCGGCGGCGGCGTCAGTGGTGGGGAGGACGAGTGGGGGTGGAGCGCCGATGGACCAATTGACGAGCGGCACGCGTGGTGGGACTCTCCGTCATCGATCTCCGGCGCCATTTGCTGCCCGCCCGTCGTCCGGCCGACCGCTCAGCCGTTGTGCCGTCATCAGCGTCGTCTTTTTCGTCCGCGACGTCGGCGGCGGGGCTCGTGCGGCACACGGCGCGACGTTTTATCGGGACGCCGCAAATTGATCGTTGCGTACGCGACCGGCGGTTTAACGTAAGTGCCCTGTGCACGGTACGCCCCTCGCCTGTTCACGTCCCACTGACCCGCGCACCGCTCTATCACTTGCATTCCCGCACACCATCCTCAATCACTCTCACCCTCTTTCACCATCTATATCTCTCTGTTCCTCTGTCTTTCTCTGCTCTCTCACAACTACTCTGAGCGAGCTCTCTTCCCATTTTACAATTATCTCTATTTATTTATATATAACCGCTGTCCGTCCACATAGGACCCCATATCATCATCAATACGCACATCGGGATATATTCTGTATAGCACCATGTCGTTTCGTCGCTTTTGTCCGTCCCGATTTACTACTAATGATCGTATGTTTTAAGTACTTACACGTGTAAGTTGAACCACCCATTCGATAACCCAACTCGTCGGTATTAAATTTCCCTATAAATCTCACTACATGATATAATTATACTATTTTTATTGTATTATAGTCACACGAAAATATGTATAGGAAGTTTCCCAAAATAATACGTAGATATATTTAACAACATGTTGTAAATAACAGGGTCAAAGAAAATAGTCAAAGAATGGCATTTTTATATTATTTTACTATCGGGTGAGTCCGTTTTCGACCAAAACCTTACCCTTCCTAACCTTCTCTTTTTGGCCGATTCACTTTTCGACCGATTCACTATTCGATCAAAAAAAAAAAAAAAAAATTTATATAATAAATTTAAAATAATAACATAATGATATACATTATTTGATTATGATGGAAACTACTATAATATATTAATATTTAGGCTTTTACTCACGTAGCGAGGTTTAAGGTTCACATACAGAGCATAATTCCATTTGAAACAGTATCAAAGTTTGTGTAAAAACTAGGTTAGGATTAGACTATAATTCCCCTTGGGGCTATGCCCCATTCCCCCGAAAAGTGCCACGTTAGGTTAGGTTAGGTTAAAAACTAAGATACAAAATATCGTTCTCTTTTATATTAATATTTTAATAATTATTGACAATAATTGTATATTATTATTTTATTATTTTAAATTTATTATATAAATTTTTGTTTTGGTCGAAAAGGGAATTGGTAGTAAAGGGAAGGGTACGTTTTTTTTTCGAAAACGACCATGCCCTTACTATCTGCCTATTAATTAAAAACACCTAATCGTTATTAACCGTCTATCTGTGTTATACGAAATGGGCAAGTAACAAAATATTGAAAATATTAATATTAAATTGAAGCTATATTTTCTTATTAATTAAAGAAATTATTGTAGTAATAATTTATTGTTATTCTGATTTAAAAATAAAGGTCTATGCTTTTTGTTGTATGTAGGCTCTTATCTTTATTGAACATCTGACAAATAAAAATATAATTTCTACAAGATCACTATAATGAATAAATAGTTTATAATATAATTATTAAGAAAATATAACTATACATATTTTAAAAATGATCAAATTTAATAACTTGCTTAAATTGTATAAAAAATATTTTAAGTAAATACATTTATATTTTAATAGCATTTATAATTAATCCTATTAAATATTTTCAATTTTTATAATTCAAATACCAACATAATATAATACCAATGTTCCTATTCATACTTGTGTTATATAGAAATAACTACAATTATCTATGAACTAAATAACAAATACACCAGACAATAAAAATAGTTTATACTGTATGATGTATTAAATGTTAATTATTATTAGGTATTATATTAATAATTTTATTATAAGATACTCAATTTTAATTAACTGTATATGGTATTAACTGTAACTACAGGAAATTGGCAGAATTTCAGGGATTGTTTATTATAATCACCTTATAAGTAGCCATTAATTGACCACGAGGGTATATTGTAATTTAAAAGAATTTATTCAGGGTTTCATCGTAAAATATACGCAGGTATATTATATGTACATATACATAATAATCATTATTATAAGAGTTTATACATACATGCAAAGCAATGTATGAATATTAAATAAATGAAAAAAGAATGTTCTGTCCATCATACACCCGTTTTTAAATCGAATTCTTCTGAGCGGATTTTGAATAGGAGATATACCTACTAAAATACATAAGAATTTAATATCTATCTTAAAAATCATTCCACATGAGTATGAAAAAAATTCATCTTGAAAAATGATCCGATAACTGAATGGAAAAAATGTCTCCTTTTAAATTCGAATATCACAATTTTCGTATTCTTATATCTTTCCATTTCAAAATTGTACATATAAATATAATCATATCAATTATAGGTATTACTAATAATTGCTATATAATAACGCTGTATTTATTAAAATTTTTTTAAATTTCAAAAATAATAATTATTTATAAAAAGTATACCTTTATTAATACCTGTTATTATTACCTTTATTTATTATAATTTTTAAAGTATAAAAAATAATCATACTTGTATTTTTTTTAATACTTGTGATATTATCTTATATCTCATTTCTACTACTAACTTTTATATTTTGGGAGAAATTTAATTTTACTATTATTTTTCCTATAATAATATCATAATGTTTAAACTAAATATACCGTCTTTTTTAAAATCCCACTGAACATTCAATGTTGCAAAACATCACAGCGACGTTTAATTCCATTGTACCAGTTACATTACCTGTAAATGTGTATATGATGTAGCATAAAAGCGTTATATTTTATTTGACCAAATTGCAATTGATTATAGTGATGTGTTTGTGTTGTCGAGTGTTTTTCATAATTATAAATAATAATTTTGTCTTTAAAATGGTATTATTTTCGAGAAAAAATCCTAAAAAAACAAGACTATAGTCTATATATCCAGCAATATCTAAGGTTGTTATGAAATATTTAATGGATATTTAACAACCTCTCTATGCAAACCTTTTGTGTGTGATCCTTTTTAATTTTAAATTTGATGAAAAATAAACTAAATGTTGAAAGTTATTTGAGGCTAAAACCATCTAATTTTAATCCAGATATCAACTTCAACTTTCGTGTGGAAGATCAAAATCTTAATGAATTTGTTTTAATTTTGACCAATTTTTTTTTTTTTTGCTGAAAACAACAATCATTTTTTCTTATTATAAAGAATATAGAAAAATATTTGTTGTATATATATATATAGATTACTTATTTTTATTTGTGTGTTTTTTTTTTTGACTCTATATTAAGAGTTAGTGGGTCTCAACTTTTTTTTTATAAAACCGATAATCCGGACAACTAAAAAGGTTGGAACCGCTGATATAGCTTATCGTACTTCTACGAAGACTAGATATTCTATGTCTATACAAAAACTATCCATAAGTACACGTGTTTATTAAGTATTAATCCCATAAATGAATATCAATTTATAATTATTTCGTACTATTGAGTATAATATAATATATTATGATTTTAAAAGACGTTAAAGTCTTAACTTAATTTATGTTATCAATTTGTTATATACAATAGCGTTAATATGTATGCAAGCATTATATCAATAAATTCTTGTGAATAAATTATTTGTTTTTATTTCAATGGTTCTACAAAGAAAATAAAAAGTTTACTTCATAGAAGTATTCAACTATAATTATAATATAGTTATTATAAATAATTATAATCTAAACTGCACATACGATATTAAACATACAATAATGTATAAACTATAATATATTTGAGTATAATACTTAGATAGACTGGACAAATTAACACTATATAGGTGTATTTATAATATAAACGTATTATTAATGAATTATGTATTATTATATCATAATCAGTTCACAGCCGAATTATGTTATCGTTCGTCCAGTTTTACTCGAAGATTTAAATAAATTGATATACACTTTTAAAATTTAGTTATACACATATGGTGTTAAATCATAAAACGATATATCATTACCAAGCTAAAACTTTAAAAATTATAGGTATAATCAGCGAAATACAATACTTAAGTGGCATGACAATATTTATTATTGAATTTCAATAATTCCATATGTTTACTTTTTAAATAAAAAACGATTCTGCGAAAATGCTATCATATTACAAATGATGATTGGATGACCAATAATCACCTGCGGTGGATCTAGTTAGGTTTTATTGAAAGCAGTTACTAGTAATTAATATACTTTATATCTGCAGCAGTGGCGAAACACGAGTATTTAAGTTGGGGAGACATTAAAATAATACGTTACAGTCCCCCCCCCCCATTTATGACTTTTTATGTATTTATGATAAAGGGGACACGGTCTTTTATTTTTTATTTCATATTTTTTTTCATATGAGTAGTTTACTATTCCATCATTCAACATTTCATTAATTAAATCATCAGGCATAGTGGCGAATGACAATAGTACAATATTTTAATATTTAGATACGAATATCACACCAGAAATAAATAAATCGTAAAATAAAAACCAACCAATAACTACGATAACAAAATTGCGTTGAACGATAACGCATCAACACGAAAAGCTATGACCATTACAATAATGTACCTAATGAAATAATAAATACGAACGCGAGACATGTCTCATAGCGCAATGATAATCCCCACTCAATAACCTATTCCCTCTGCACAGCGTGCCTTGAAAAATGAGACGCTGCGACACGTCATCTCATAATATTAATTTTTATATCTATATTTGGATGTTTATAGAATTAACTACTACACCACAACGAACGAGCGTGCACGGTCCACAACTATTTTAAGAATACTAATACGGTATGGCACAAAAGTAAAACTATGATAAATATTGAAGTATATATTATATAAAAATAAATAAAGTATAATAAAATCAAATTATGTATCCGTATTAAAAGTGGGTAGACATTATCTCATTGTCTCCGATGACGCTTCGCCACTGATCTGCAGCTTATGATTCATAGTACATTTCTATCGTAAAATAATACCAATTTTATTGTTTAACTCTAAAATTTGAAGAATAGGGCAAACGCAAAAACAAATGAAAACTTTAAACACTTAATTAATGTGAAGTGAATACTGTCATAGATGTTTTGATCAAAAAGCTGCAGTGTTATTATTGAATACTATGAATATTATTGTTTATTTTTATAATTTATTAAACAAAACTTCGATTCTATGTCAAATTATTTTGTATGCTAAGGTCTGGAGTAGCACAATAATCATAGCGATGCTACAATATAACGATACTTTATTTGTAGCGATTAACGTAATGTGTAATAAGTGGCGAATCGGAAATTTTCACTACTCAATAATAATTAAATCTTGATAATCTTTTGGATATATTATTTATGTTATTATTTAATAGCGATACAGAGACACTTTTTATGTTGGATTTATACAGAGTTCTTTTAAAAAAATGTATGTTGTTTATTACTTAAATAGAGAAAAATGCACTTTTATTTTAATACATTTTCTAAAAATTTGTCTGTCTTATTTATTAATCATATAACTTTTTTTAAATCTTTAAGCAACTTGTGAAGCATATTTTCATTACGTTCCAGCTTATGACCAGTTTACCAACTACTTATTTTTATTTTTCAGTTAGACAGTATTTTAGTTTTTATGTTAACAAATAATTTAGTTTTGGCTCGCTGTTCAACGTTTATCGAATAAAAGATAACTTATTAAAAAAAAAAAACTATAAATATACAAAAAATTTTTACAAGCGTTATAAAGCTCTAAAAATTAATACAAATTAGGGGTTATGTAGCGAAAAAATAGTACACTATAAAAAAAACCATAGCATCCCTAACACTGGTTTATGATTACCTATAACTTACAGTCGTCACAACGTTGTATCATATGTTTAACCATTTTCATTTTTATTGACCATTTTTATTTAAATCATATTAAATAAGAATTAAAATATCAAATTCATTTAAATTATTTTTATAATAATTATAGTCTAATGTATATGAAACAAACATAAAATTCACGATTCATTAAAAAAAAAATTGGTTTTTATTTTATTTTTATTCATCTAATTCACTTATCTATCACCCTTTTTATATTGTTGCTGACATAAACATGCCATCAAAATTATACATTACATACCTATCGAGTATATATTGCATAACATTTTTATATCATTAATTATCATATGCATATTATTATACAATGTACTTATATTTCATATAAAACATGAATTAATTAAATTTTATAATAATACCACGATCTCTGGAAAATTGAAAATTTCATATTTTTTTTCCCCATAAAGTAATATTATAGATACAGATACCGATTTTCGAAGATCAGTTATTAAACTATCTCTAATTTAATTTAAATGGTAACCAATCTTTTTATCTGACCAATATTTAAATAAGTATTTTTAAGAGTATATAATATGATAAAGGTGCATTGAAATATT
This sequence comes from Sipha flava, assembly GCF_003268045.1. Taxonomy (NCBI): domain Eukaryota; kingdom Metazoa; phylum Arthropoda; class Insecta; order Hemiptera; family Aphididae; genus Sipha; species Sipha flava. The sequence continues at coordinate 473,179 of NW_020272843.1, forward strand.
TTAAATTATGATTTAAGTTGTATAAACCCGGTCAATAATTTTAATGTTATATGATTATATATAATGGTTAGTTATAAAATAATAATTTTTAAACTTTATATATATAAATAAACTTAATATTATAATAATTAAAATTCTGCACTGAATATTTCGTGTGAATGAAGTTACTAATTGTTAGTCGCCATAAAGTTAAAAAAAAAAAATAATAATAAATAATAAATACACAAATAAAATTATAAATTGTCTGCATCATCAGTTGTGTGATAAAATGAATATTACATTATTATACGTTGACAAGTATTGCTTTATGGCATTATATAAATATTATTAAATGCATGTGTGTGAATCGGTTTTAAAACTACATTATATCAAATCACTCTCTATTAATGGCAATTTTAAAAGAAAATTATCTTACGTGATATATGAATGTAAAAATGGTGGGAAACTTTTTTGATTTTTAAAAATGGATAAAAAATCCCTCTAAAAACACATCCAAAATTGTTATTTATAAAACTTAACAATACACAGTGCTAATATACATATTTCAATATATTTTATATATTATAAGCAATTATATATTATTAAATAATTAAAATTATATACATAATCGAAAAATAGAATTTAAATAATTATGTCGTACCTTATATATACATATATTATATGTGTGTGTTCATAATAAATCGATTAAAATTAAAAAAATAATTCTTATATTATTATATTTGTAATAGGTACTTAATAAATAATAATAGGTACCTATTAGGTATGCTTTTGTTATACTTTCAAAACACTACTGCTTTAAATGTGTACAAGAAAAACAGGAGGGTTAAATATATTCATGTTTCGAACGAAAAACTTTACGTCCCCTCGAATATTATAATAATATAGGAATAGCAAAGAATGTATGTAATATGGTATACTGTTGATGTGTGTGTTAGTTTGTACATATAGGATCGAAATCGATAAACGAATACGGACGAAAGTTCACAAATAAATACAAACTTTTCACGTATATATTTTACCCTCATATATCGTGTCGAACACGAAATACTCGTTTAACTTATCTTCACTCTCATAAAAGTCGTATCACATTTAGTATTATTTTTGTTCCACCGATATACTAAGTTATTTTATGAATACCTATATGATTGATTTGATTACATTCAAAACAATATATAACCACCACGGAAACCATTAAATATATTTATTTAAAAAAATAATTATACATACATATTTGATATTCAAATTTTTTACATCAATTTCGTAAAACGCATGCTTTGCGTTTGTAACTAAATAAAAGTTACGTCCTATTCGAATATATAGATAATAGTGTTGTGATTCAACATACTGCAGGTATTCAATGTAATTATTAAAAAATAGTAATAACCCAAAATCTATACAAAACCTTATATATACTCGTAAATGTAATGACTACACTGTTGAAATATATAATTATAATTAAAGTTTTTTTGGACATTAATATACACTGCAGCGTGTATAGGATTGTAGAGGTCGAATTTTAGAGCTCCAATAGCTAAAAAAGTTTTATGGTCGTAAAATTATATCTCTAAAATCTTAAATATTTCCAAACCTCATTTTTTAATGATAATAATAATTTTTTTCTTTTAAAATTTGTACTTTGTTCACTCTAACCTATACTTTAAATTAAAAAAAGTAATGTCGAAATAATATTCATACCAAAGCAATACACCATTAAAAATATAAACATTATTGATTTTCTTTAAACTTCATTTACTAGTATTTTTAACATTTATTTTAATACATGTCTACGGTTTTGAGAAACTCTTATTCCAGGACTTATAAATTCACCGAATCTTAATTTAATTTTTTTTTTTCATTTACACATAATTCTGTTCTAATATACTGCAAGCATTTTTAAATCGAAAAAATAATATACAAGCGATGTACTAATTTTAACTTCAACTAACATTATTGATAGAGCTATAATGACTATAAATCGACTAATACTTAAATGTTTTTAATGTCCAAAATTTAGCTCAAGACAAGTATTCATTCACTAGATATTGCTGAAGAGTTAAACAAATTATTTACGACACACTGACGTTTTTGATAAACTCAAAATTGTATTAATAGGTACTGTTACTTATACTAAAAACCATTTGATCCACTCCAGTACCTATTTATAATGATTTAAATTAAAATGTTAAACGTATTTTTAATTTATAAATGATAGTATTACATAACTATAATAGTAAATAATATAATGCATTTAGTATTAAAATATATACAAATACTACCGGCTTCGCTGGGAACATTCTTGGCCAGAATATAGGTTTTAATAGTTTATAACCTTACACAATTAAAAGCAAAGTTTGGTGTAACTATTGGTTATAAATCAAATAAAACGAAAGAATAAATTAAGTAATAATAAGTAATAATTTGTTTATAATTTTTATAGGTAAATATTAAATATAGTAAAGCCTATCACGCCGTGCTGTGCTGTTTACTAAATTTAGACATATACTAATATCTTTACAACAATATTCAATTTATTTTAGATCATTATTTATTTTTTATTCGTTTTATCGAGAAAATCTGACAATTCGATTTTTCAATTATAAATGCTATTTATTGAAGTGCATTTGGATTACACAATATTTTTTGTTTTTCCTTTTCTGGTAAAATAAATCAGGTTTTCTGACGCGTAAGCAGACCACACAAAACCATGTAAGTCCATGTGAGATGCATGAATTTTCAAAATACAGTCCATACACTTGTAATTGTCCTTGTGCTTTGTTGATGAAAATTACCAAAGCGAGTCGTATCGGAAACTTGGAAACGTTTGAATTTCAATGGCATATCTGCTAGAGTAATTGGGATGAGTGACAATATATTGTCAATATATATATACTATAGTACATCTTCGTCTTTAAATTTTCCGTTTAAAGTTATAGCTTCGATTATGTTGTACAACAACTTTTTCACTGAAAGCCTGGTACCATTACAGAGGGAACTGATGTTTCATAAAAAAATGATGGACAAGAATTGGAACTCAATTTCTAATGTTAGAACGGTAGCAAATCTGGCAAACCAAGTGAATTTAAAAATTTAGTTGGATTGTGCCAAGTGTAATACATCTGCACCTTAAAAAACCTCAAAAAATTTCTTCTAAATTAATATATTGTACAGAAATCAAAAAGAAGGAGTGAGTGTCGTTTTTAAAGGAGAAGATATTGGAAATTATTTTCAATAAAATTGACACGTTCAGTTCAACATTTTCTAGGTGTGTGACTGAGGTTCTTTTCCGTTTTTTCAGTTGTTATAGCAACAACCAAACCAAAACTGTTCGTTTTGGTTTTATCAGTTCTACTGATGTTTTCATTTACTTTGTTTCGCAACAAAGATAAACTATGTTAGGTTAGTTAGACTATATCCTTCACCAAGTTCTAATCTATCTCTGTACAAAATTTCATCAAAATCGGTTCTGTAGTTTCGGAGTCCATTGGACACAAACCGTTGGACATGTCGAGTAGTTTAGGAAAACATAAGGTATATATAAACATTCATTTCTATATATCTTTTATTTTAGTATTTAGATATTTTAGTATTTTAGATTAGAAAACTGACACAAATCCCTAACGTAAAAATGTTAGGTTGAAAAAAGCATAAAATATTCGTATATTCGTTAATGATTTTTATTGATTTATAATGTTTATTAATTTATATAAATCGTAATCGGTGATTATTAAAATTAACAAATTAAATAAATCAAATATTTCCTAGGTAATCAAAAAATAAAAAAATTTGTACGTCTAGTCCAAGATTGTTTTGATCCTTTAAAATGCGATTTTTGAAAAATCCTTTATCATTGCATGGTGAAAGTTTAGAGGAACCAATATTCCAAATTTCAAGTTCGTACGTTGAGTAGTTTTTGAAATACAGCGATCAGTGAGTCAGTGGTATTTGAATTTCATATATTTATACTGGACCGACTTACCAATTAATAAAGTAATAATTATTACTCAGTAGATATTACGTTATCACAAACGCAAAATTTAACCACTATCGCATTATATTTGTGTATGCATAAATACCTGTGATATTTTCTTAAAAATTGCATTTTGGTTTTTATGTTTGATAAATTTTGATATCTTTTGATTAAATTGTATATTCCCTCTATTCATTACTTCTCGCATCAAACGTTAATGGAAAAATATTAGATTACGTGTGTGATGTTATATTTAACGTATTGTTTATTATGTGAGTGTTATATTTTTGTATCAATAAACTAGATTTATAAATATTTAATAATTCTAAATAACTTACCTTCAAAACTTTAAAATTGTGATTTTTGTAACTATGTACCGAATTATAAACTTTGACAATACTTTAACTTTTAAAACAATAAACCATGAAATCTGAAACCAACTATCTAAAAAATGTGTCAAGTAAAGTTTAGAAATAATTTTTTTATGTTTATTTATTTTTAGCGAATTTAAATTATTTAAATAAATACAATTTATTTTTAATGTTTTATTCTAAGTATGTATATTTCATACATTATTTTCTTTCACTCAATTTATAGAACTCATAATGACTACATTGCTTCAAAAATTTATTTATAGGTGATTTTAGGAAGTAAAATTAAATACTTGTGTATTAATGATTGTTATTTTAACATGAATTCAATTTAATTGTTTAAAACGTAATGTCAATAATTATTTTGTTTTTATTAGATTTATGCGCACGTATATGATTGATGTTATTTATGAAAGGAAAGAGTTGCAAGACTTACAGAAAGAATATGATACTGTAATTCAACAGATAATTAAACTTCATTGATAAGGAAAAACTTATTGAGGATTTGCAACCAAATTAATCCCCTTCTGTACCTTAAGTTGTTTCAGATTCAAACGATAATGAAATCGGTATCTGATGATTAAAATATATACTTTATATAAAATAGGTATATTTGTTTATTAGTTAGTAAGTTTTTATTAGTAGTTCATTAGCTAGTAAAATAAATCTTCTATTAATATTTTTTTTTCTAATTTTGTTTATTGAGACGATCATAATGTTTTTTGTAAAAACCTCAATGTAGAGGGGGATCAAGGTATCTACATGTATTTATATGACTATATGTACGACATTACCATTTTTTCTCCCAGAATATGAGGTTTGAGCAGATTGCTTTTCCTTGTCTTAATGAAGTGGGTACTAATTGGAAATTCTGTGACGCAATTAAACAATAGTATGGCTCATAGAATTAAAATTAAATACAAATTTATAGGGTTTAAATTTTTCACAAGTAGATGATTAAATCATAGCACTGAACTTGCTCCAGACAACTTGTTGGGCACATAAGAAATATTTGTAAAAAAGATGCCATCGTATAAGCCACAGACACAGGAATATAAGCCCCGTCGATCTACATATTTGTTTATGATATACATATAATATAATATATTATATATACGAGTATATGTAACATTCTATTTGTATAAACTAATCATTGGTTATTAATTTATTCATATTTTGTATTTTATAAATATTATAGTACTAATATTCAGTGCCAATCTAACCAGCTCTATAGATTTTGAAGTCCGGTGCAGAATTTGGTCGGACTCCATATAATTTAATAGATTAACTCTAAGAAAATGTTAGAAACCTAAATTTTATTATAGTTTTTAAAATAAAGTAATTTAAATTAAACTTAATTCTTGAGTATAAACGGTACTTAGACTATGTATTATTGAACATAGTGAGATAAATATGACGTAATAATAAAATATCATAATACAATTTACTGAAAAATAGAGAGAGACTTATAAATTATAATAATAATATTTTATTTAGTACTTCATCGTACTTCACACATATTCATACAGTAAAATTTTATAATAAACTAAGATCACAATCTTTAATACACAACACCCAGTAGACATCTACTTTGTTTATCCAAAAATATTTCCTAAATATACATGATCACAATAAAAACGCTTGATGATAAAAAAAAAGTCATCAATAATTACTGTGAAATAAGTTCAGTATAACAATTAATATTAGATCAAACTTAGAAAAAAAAAGTTGCTGATAAAATAATTTGAAATAGTATCTTCGTAAGTATAATTGATTAAGATAGTCTTTAGTAAACATTTGATGTGTCATATTCAACATTTTTTTAATTATCTTCCATTTAGAAAAACTACTGTGATACTTTAAAATAATATTTTAAAAGCTTTTCTAACCAGTCGAAGTTCATACAAAATATTAGAATGTATATTAATATAAAAATTTAATAATTTAATAAAGTTAGATCGAGTTTTCGGTGATAGAAATTTTTGATTTCCCAATCATAAAATCATATCATGTATCTAGAATTGTAATAATACCTGTTCAATATTTAGTTCAATATATATTAAACGAGTTAATTTTGTGTGAAAAAATAAAGAAATATCTGCAATCAATGATACAAAAATACCGAGCAATTATGTGTAATTTTAGAGGACCATAACAAGTTCCCACTAGTTTCATCGTTTGTTTAATACTAAATAATTCACAATGTATTAAATAAAATATTAATTTTTTTTTAAACTTATAAAATGGTTGATACATATTATTTTTAATTACACCTAATTATATGTGTCTTTAGTTATGATCATCTTTAAATATACCAGTGTTATGAACCCCTCTGCAAATAAATGCTGACTACGCATTTACGACAGTCATCGTACGACCGACCGGAGTAATGCGCAGTCAGTCGTGTTTCTATCTAACTACAAAACAGTGTATAATTCTTAAGTTAAATAGTATTAAGTTATTCATTGCCATTAATTAATAAACCGACTCAATAAATCAAATGGTATTTAATGTGTATTTAACATCCACACGTTGGATAATAATTCTTCCTCGAACCCCACACTACCGAATAACCGTCACGGCGGCATTATTCAAGTGAACGAGGCATAACTCAGGAGCTCATAACACCAGCAATAATTATAAATAGCTTTGTAGATAGGTTTCATAAAAAAACAAGATGTTTATAGTATTTGATTCAAAATTGTATTATTAGTGCTCGATTCTTTTCTTATAAAAAAATATTTGTTTATTCTTCCACGAATGATTACAATAGAGTACATGAAAAATACTAATTCATAGAAACAAGCAGATTGATTCAATTAAAAAAAAAACTCAACTTGCACACTATGCGAACTATCAATATACTTATGTATAGTTTATACCGATGAAACTATTAATAAATCGATATTATATTGAGATTTAGCAGTTAAAATAAAAATAAAAAACGTGGCATACCTAGTCATTCAAAATAATAAAAATATTAATTTTACAGTGCAATAACATAAAAACTTATTTATTTATTTATTATTGGTTTATACGAACGATACGCTTGATAAAATACAATGAATGTAAATTAATATAGAATTTGAAAGAAAATTAACTAAAACTAATGTAAATATACAGAGAAAAATTAATCAAAGGGGAAAGAAGGGTCGATAATGGCGTTCAACATTAGACATCGGAGAGGTTCATTGGCTAAATAATTAGTAAATGCAAGAGGCAAGTAAAATTAAGTATTGGGATCTAGAGTTTCGTTGGTAAAAAGAACCTTTTTAAAGACCATTTAAAAACGGAATTACCGCAGAGTACCTACGATCAGCTAAAGATGAAAGGCCTAATAAGGAAACAACAGGAGTATATTCATGAGGAGCGCAAGGAAAATGGAAAGAGAAGCTAAGGAATTTTAGGAACTTACGTTGGACCCGCTCGAGTTGTTGAATATTACAGGCAGCCTGAGGAACCTTGATCAGGACCCCATATTTAATTCTTATTTTTCTTTTTGGGGAACAATATTTTTCAAAGGTCACTAGTGAACAACGGAGTGAATGTAGGATCATAGAAATTGAAATGGGGTATATAAAGAAACATAGATCTATGCAGGACATCACAGAAAGCATTGAAAGCTGATTTAGAGTCAAGGCGAGAGGAGTTGGAAAGCCAGTCAAATGTAGGCAAGAAAGAACGAATGAAATCATAATTAACTTTACGAAAGTTATGGAAAGAATAGTTACGACTCGAGATGGGAATGGGTTGGTGATACGGGAGTACTATATTCGTCGGTAAATGGTAACAGTCATTATCTTCACTGATCACAGTTATGGGTGCCTATAACATATTGTTTGCCTGCTCCCTATATAATACGTGTACAAATCACATATTCATACAAACACGTTTAGCTTTGTCGATGCTATTACATATACTGGTACCAACAATAATATATTTATACACACTACATGCATACGTAGTGTTGTTATAAAGCAGATGCAATATTTCTTGTTTAGGTCGGATACATCTTTACGTGATTTCAGGTTGGTTCTAGGTATTTCATTTTTTTTATAGAAGTGAGGGTTGTTCAAGGCGATCTACAATGTACATTTTCGGTACATTATATATAATGCTACGGCATATAACTATTGGCGTTGTATTATAAAAGTACAAATAGGTGATTTGCGTTAATTTTTGTATGCACTGTAAAAGGGCATTAAAACTCACATTTATCAATGGGGCAGTTGATCTCTCCCTCCAATCAACTGTTAACCACAGTTTTACTAATCCTATTACGGGTTTTCGGAACAATGTGCGTGTCCTTGTTAAATTTTACTGTTTTGTCTTAGAACTAGATAACGACTTCGGGGACAAGACATTATGTGGTTGAATCGTACGCAGTGCGTGATTTATAAACACGTATATTATTATGTAGGTAATATCGCGACGTCGGAACGAACGAGTGGGCCATGCGCACGTGTGCGATAAGGATTATGACAGTTACATGTTACGAATAGAATGGAAAATTGATTTGGACTTACCGACGGGTTGGCCATGCATCTGCGCATCGGATCCGCGGAATTCCGGTACGTCGGTGAGTACCGGCCGGGAAAACACGGTCCAGTGGCGGTGATCGGCAACGGCGGTTTGCCGGCCATCATCTTTTCCGATCCGTACATCATGGTCATCATACCATTTGCGACGGAACAGCGAGTAGGCGACCGTTAGCGACGGTGTACGCGACGACGACAACAATATACGTTTCCGGGGTGGCGGCGGCGAGAGAATCGGCCGGTAAACGCCTGCGTGCGGCTATATATTATATATTATATTATCGCGCTTCGGCGATGCGGCGCGCGTTTAAGGACACCCGCTCGCGTACCGCGGTACCTGTGCGCACCGTAATGCACTCGTGTGATTTTTCGAAAATACTATTCGTCACTACCCGTAACCCATTACCGTACACTTCCGGGACGCGAACGGTGACATATTTTCATATTATCGCCGTGGAAGGGACCGCCGGTTCGGGCGGCGCGAATAAATCGGAACCGAAGGAAAACCAAAAAATGTTAAAAACGATCGATGTCCGTCCGGGGACCGCGAAGGCTGGCGAACGTCGACGGACGATAACCCGTAATAGTTATAATTATTGGTTTTTTTTATTTTTTTATTTTTTTTTTATGTATTATTGTTGTTATATGTTTTTAACTATTATATTGTTATTACAATAGTGTGTCGCCGTCGGAGCACGTGACGCGAGCGGTGAACGTGAACGCCGTACGAGAGTGCTGTTCTGTACCGATCGCGGGCGACGTGCGTATATCGCGCGGCGGGGCTGTGATGCTTCGCTCGTATCGCCCGGCGGTCTGCGCGTCCGGCGGCACTGTGATCGCGGTCGTCGTCGTAGTCGCGCGCCGTGGGCAGGATCGTGACGCGCGCGCATCGGTGACGCGGCGCGCAGGGGCGTCGCGGAACGGTCGCGCGTGCGCCGCGCACTTGGCCATGGCGGCCGCGCGTTGTTCGCCTGGCCCCGACCGCGCGGAGCGCACGCGTCCACCGGCCGCCACCGCCGCCGCCGCCGTCGACAGCCGGGGTCAAAACGTAAATATGATTTCGGCGTGCCCGCGTATAATACGCACTGATGGGTGTTTTAAACTCAACTACCCGCCCGGCCCGGAACCCCCGCCCTGTACCGCGATGCCGCCACCGATACGTATATACGTGGGTATATAGAGTGTACGCGCCCCCACCGCAGTGCCCCGGATGTTCTAATTAACAGCGACGCGCGGGTATTTCACGTGCGTTTCCGCGAACTTTTACCCCAATTCCTCCCCACACGTCGAGAAAAATACTTACGGAATGTGGGGGGGCCGTCACCATCACCATGCGTATCGTACGCGGACAAGTGCGCGGCGGCACATACTTCGCTTTAATGAGGATTTATCGCGGTTTTATGCACACGGACGGAGACCGCGCGTCACCGCGGCGATTGTTGTTAAGATTATGATCACACGTAATTGTACGTGTACGCGCGCTGCAATATTGTACGGGTACGACCCTTCGTCGGCTCTGTACGTGTACGGTTATTTCGGCGGGGCTGGTGGTGATAATACGATGATTATCATCGTACACGCCCGCACAACACATTCGGTCCGTAAAAAACAACAACCCCTGATCGCTGTGCTCCCTCCTCCTATCGGAGTTGTGCGTGTATTCCCCGCGATTTTTTTTTTTCACGTTTATGATAATTTTACTTAATATATGAAATTACTGTTTAATTTGAAATTTTCAGTTTTTCACTGTTTTTTAGTTCTTCTAATCATTGACCTATTTATTTTATAAGTTTATGGTTATAACAGTATTTAACAGTAAGTTTTCTATTTGATCTTGTAAATTCGATCACGTTTCTATTATCTTTGTTCTTAATAACGAAAGATGTTTAATTATGAGAGCTGGTACTGCATAAATTTAAACCTATAGTAGAGAGTAGTGAAAGATTGCATTGGTAACGTTATTAGAGACTTAGATCCTTTGAGTATATTTGTTTTGGATAATTTTAGCCCCTTAAAAACGTAAACCCTAATTACCCTTATGATTTATCTTAACAAAAGTAAAAATGCGACTCGTCAATTAGGATACCGATAAAAATTAACAATTTATCTGTATGGATGAAGAAAAAATGTGTTCACCACAGCTCCGGTGAGCATCTAAATACGTGTGCAAACATAAAAAATATGAAGTTAAGAATATTTTTTGAAATAGAATATTAACCTTAAAATTGGTTTTCTGCCGGATCGGCAAAGACAATTTTTTTTTTGCACGGGAAAAGCGATTTGCTATATAGTTCTATGAGTTACATATATTGTATACTTGTACGTGGAATTGACGAAAAAATTATGCCCTATGTCATAATTTTACATTAATGATGGTAAGTATATATTATATACCTAATGTAATTATTTGGATATGAATAATTGCGTACATTGTATGTTATATAATATACTTAATAATTACAACGGAATCTCAATAGTTTGAAGAAAAATTAATTTAAATTCAATTTTCTTTCGATATAAAAGTAAACACAATGATACTACTAAAAATAGTTTATTAGACGTGGGCGCAACTAGAGCCCAACTATTGGGGATACTAAAATTGCCAAAAATAAAATTGAATGGTGTTTCACTGTAATTGTTATAAATTATATAGATCTGAAAAAAAACAGGAATGCTAAATTTGAATTCAATGTTACTAAAAACTTTCTTGCGCTTCCCTAGTTGCTTCTCTGCTGTTGGACAATAAAAATTATCATTTACTATAAATTAACCGAATCGAAATGTTGTGTTTAAACTGTCAAGGTTCGAGTGTCTTAGTGATAATTTGATGACCTCGTTTCCTAAATGTCAATTTGTTTCATTATTTTTCTCTATAACCATTAAAATTGATAAAAACACCTGAAAATAAAAACTATATATACCGCGTAGCAATATTGTATTATGACTATTATTATTATCGTTTGACAAATCGGTCAATTTTCAACAAATCTGTAAATATTACATTTTTATTTTAATATATAATAAAACTGTGCACGTATACATATATACTTGGGAATTGCAGTACGTGAAAACGTTTCAAGTTGTATATATATATAAATGTGGTGTTACACCAATACCATTTTATACTGTTACTACGGATATTGCTTTTTAATGGAGTTAACCGGACGCGCGTTCAAACCATCAATCGTGCTTGACGCCGACCACTGCCGCGTCGTTCTTTACGATTCCCCGGGCGCCCCGCAGCACACAGCTACGTACCTTTTACCTCGTACCGTACGGCGGTGCACTGCGTGCGCGGGCCCCCTTAGATTTACGATATCCGTCTGGTATTATAATTTTGGTCTATAAAAAATCCCGAAGGAAGAAATTCGAAGCAATCGAGTACAAGACATTTGCGGAGTGAAACGCGGGGGAAAAAAAAAGGAAAAGAAAGAAGAGAAAAAAGTAAAATACGGCATTGTAATGCTCGCCAACCGAACCGACTCAATTATTAATATTCTATTAGACCCGGAGTATTGTGTGCGCCATACCTGCCGTGCCCGGGAGCATAAAACGGCTTTAATATCCACACCGGAACGGCTCCGGGAGGAAAGAAGAAGGAACCGAGGGGTGTGGGGGAAAGTGTAGATTTTTATATTCCTTTTTTTCGCATTTTACTTTTTCGTACCGCCTTTTTGCGCTACATGAGCGCGTATAAAAACGGACCTAGGGCATTCGTCTCGTCGATTGTGGCTCCGCGGGGAGAAATTTCTTCCGACTACAAAAACCGGATACATGGGGGGGAATATGAGGACGTTGAATTACTCCTGGATCCAAAATATCCTTCCTGTTTTTGCCCTTTTAAATTGCCGAATTCGTTGGCAAGATGCATTGCTGTCCGTTTTGCGCGCTCGAAACACCGAGCGAAGCAATAAAAAGCCCCGAAGTCGCGTGCACAACGGATATAATATATATTTACATTATGGAATATCTCTATCTCTCTTTATCTTCGAAGCGGGACGCATTGTGTCGGTTTAGTTTATGGCCTAGCTACTGAATATATATATATATATATATAGTGCTCAATAATTTAACGACTCATTTTACTCCCTGCGTTTATTCTCGATACGGGTTTACAGCTAATTCTACACTAATATAAAACGGAATAATCATATTAGTGCGGTTGTATAGCACTTTATATTATATTATACCTGCAGTATAAATCAGCAAATGTACTCGTCTTCTCCTGCTGACCACACACGTATACGACAAAAAGTTTTGTCCGCATGGCCAATACGAGTAATATAATATTATATGAGATAATGATTCCTTGTTTAAGAAAAAAAAAAAGGCGTACGATACGAATAATTTACATTAATTGTACGATATTAATAGTGTTTGAAAAATTCTTAGTAATACAAATAACATAAATCCAGTCCACAAAATATTGATTTAAAATGTAATGATTCAATACTTTCGTGTGTATTTCTCGATATACTATACGAAAAAATATTGTACATGGTATAGTCGTTTAACTAACCGACTTATTACGTAGTACAATTTGTACCAGCGGTTTACATTTTTTTTTCGCGTACCACTTGAGTATATTATCAATCAGTCACGTACCACTAAAGATTAAAAATAGAACCATACAAACTTAACATAGTTGAATACATTTATTTTGAACAAAAAGACAGTAAAATACCGTGATAAAATTATTATTTAATCATTTATTAATACAAATTTATTAGCGTTTTTAAATATATGAATTAAATATCAAATTTTTTAGTTGCCGTTATACCACCGTGCGGTCTTCCGCGTACCACTAGTGGTACGTATACCACAGTTTAAGAACCACTGATCTATATTACAGCTGTAATTTAATCTATTTTACCTGATAATTAATTTTTAATTAGAAACCGGTTGTATTTTACAATAATTGTAAATTATATAGTTATAATTATTATAACAACACAGACTAAGCTTTTATTTATTTATTTCTATGTATAAACTATTTGCTTATTTATATATAAATTTAAGAGTATTAACCATTTAATAATTTTTATTTTATTTTTTACGATTTTAATATATTTTAATATTTTAATATTATATAATATTTTTATATTATAATTATAGATTTATAATCTTTAAAAATTTATTGAGATTATTTAACATGATGTTCTGTATATACAATTTTAATTTAAAAATATACAACCCATTTACCTAATTATTAAGTATTATATATTTTTCATATTTATCTCAAAATATTCATATTATTAACAAGACTTAATTTTAACATGATTATATCAATAAAACATTTTTGAAAAATCACTTATTAAGTTTTAATAAAGATTTTATATATTATAATATTCATATTTTTTAAAGCATGTTAATGTCTTATCATATTAATATTAAATATCTACCTCTGAATAATCACACCCTGGACCTAACATAATAATAATATTATATACTAACTTATACTATATTGTTATGATGATTTGAGTTTTGATAAAACACGCAAATGTGGTTTGTTTGTCGTGTCAAAACAATTGTTCATATTGAAGGGTTGTCAAATCTAACACAATCTGTTCGGAAAAGAAGTGTACTACCCCGGACCCCTTTTTACCTAATGAGCGGAAGTAGTGGTTACCGGCCGGAAGTTATGATATTCATTATCGTTATTATATTTTTACGTCCCTAATTTTAGATCCCATTGCAAATGATTATGTAGAAAGGGTTATTTACTCGTGGTTTTATAATAGTATAGTAAAAAAAAAAAATACAAATACAAAACTGCTAAATAACTTCTATTTTTTCGAACATATATTTTACATTGAAAATATAAAAATGTAACTGATTGATTAAATGTTAGTAATATTATTCTTACTATTTAACTTTTGCAAGTAAAAAGACTAAAAAATAAGGTTTATTAGGTAAATGGAAAATATCTATTAATCTTTAATTTAACATAATCTTTGTTTATAGTATTATTATACATATTTCGCGGTGTTGAATAATTGATCTCAAAATATCAAAACTTAGATTGTAATATTCAATTACGTTTATTTGAGCTACAATCTTTATAGCTGTTGTAACTTTGACAGAATGTACACCGTATAGACAAACAATTAGAATAGAAATTATTTTTTTTTATTTTTATTTATTTTTTTATATAACATTACCAGTTAAACAACATGTGTAAATGTAATTTCGTTATTATAGCAAACTCGGTTTTACTACGCACTATACGCATGTATCAATAACATTCATCCAAACAGACCTGGGGCGAGACTTAACCCTCCATCAATGAGGATATAGTCACTCGGTGATTTGTTTCACTTTAGCTTCCCCCTTACTCAAATACTGATTCAATTATTCTAGCCCTATTGTTACAGTTCCTACAAATAAATTTAAATGTAAAAAAAAATCAGTATACGCTATATTCCAATTTGACTAGTATAATAAAATCGAAATGTTTCAAAGAACATCATTGGAAATAGAAATACATACTTTAAAGCATTTATTTTTTACGCTCAATAATAATAAAAAAATAATAATAAAAATACAATCATAATAAATATATTATATTTTTTTTGTAACGTTAATTATTCAATGGTTTATAAAAATTATTTATACGTTTTTTCAAAGTTTTTTTTAAGTTTAAATATTCGTTATAAGTCTATATCTAGAAAAATTCTTTGGTACTTTTATGCTATATAAAACTTATATATACTTTTATACTTTTATATATATATATATATAAATATAATACATTGATTCTTAAAAACGATTTGATTCGTAGTAGTTAATAAAGAATCTTTATGAGTAAATACATAATATGCGATTTTATATTTTTTTTTTAAGAAAACGTTGATTAATAATTACGTAAAACAATATCCAGAAACATTTTAAGTTTATTTCCAATAAAAGAAAGCTTTAGTATATATTTACTTTTAAATGGGTTTTAAAATTCCGAATATTTTGATTGTTTTTGAATCTTATATATTTACTTTCATTACAAATATTACAGCAATATGTTTATCAACAACTTATACACCTGATATTAATGTAACGGACAGTTAATTTTAATTCAATGATTGTTCAATTATTAAGAATATATTAAGAATTATAATACAGAACATCGTATTA
This sequence comes from Sipha flava, assembly GCF_003268045.1. NCBI lineage: Eukaryota > Metazoa > Arthropoda > Insecta > Hemiptera > Aphididae > Sipha > Sipha flava. The sequence continues at coordinate 489,183 of NW_020272843.1, forward strand.
AGTAATAATTACATTTTAATTTTAAAATTTTAAATCTAAGGTGATATTTTTTGATCAAATAATTATGATTAAATACATTTAGAAAAAAGTACTCACTTTATATCTACCGACGAGATATCTTTAGTATTTTAATTTAATCTTAAGTAATGTGAAAACTATTAATTATGAAATCAGTATTAATCTAATACAGCGATGTTCATTTTATAATTAATAGTTGAATTGTTTTAATAACGCTATGAAATTAATCAATAATTAACATGCTCTATTCGTACAATCAACATAACAAATTCGTGATTAAACTATAAAACATAATTTAAATGTGATGATATTATTTCACTCTATACAATGTTTAAGATACACGTTTTCATGTAGGTATATAATTTATTGATAAATATTATATATATTTAAAGTACCTATTTTGTATACCTTAATATACTTAACTTTTGTTTAATAGTTTTTACACAAATCAATATTATTATTATTTATACGATTAAACGCCTTTACAGCTTAATGGTTTCTGTCAGATCACGACATCACGTCATAAAAATAAAAATAAAGGATTTATTTTCAAAAATCTTTTCGATACATTTCAGGCTAATTTATATGATTGTAACAGAGTGCATAATTTATGACGGGCAAAGCTATACCGACACCAATAAAATTGCGCCGGTGATCCCGTCGAATTATGCCAGTGATTTTCCGAATAAAACGACAGTCCAAAACGGATTCGGAGTACCACCGCCGCCAACACCGCTGCCGCCCTCGGACTGACAAGCGGAAGAAGACAGAGTGAAGGGTTATCTCCAGTTCAGGTGGTTAAAAATTAAAATGTTACTGTCATGATTTCGGATGACAGCAAGGCCAACGAGCCACGTCGAGTGCACATAGAGTAGCAGTGGAAGTGCCGCTCTATCGCCGCCTCGGCTAAAAGCCCCGGAGATCGATTCACTCTAGTCCCCTGCGCCATCGGTATTTCCGCTGTATGTTATATTACAGCGAAGAGAAACAACGTAGTACACTATCGTGGTGGCGGTGTCGGAGGAGACGATCAATTCCGGTGGAGAATGTCTAAGCAAATTTGGATTTATTGGCCGATCTGAGCATGTGTGCGTGTATGTGTGTGTGTGTGTGTGTGTGCGTGTGAGAGAGAAAGAGAAAGAAAGATAAAATCACTTATTGGTGTAGTGTGGGGAGGGTGTGGCTTTGTCTAAATCTACAACAGGCGAGTGAAACTAGAAAAAAACCAAACAAGAGAGCTCAATCAAACAATAGCCTTGCCAAACGGGTAGTTCGGGATAAATCATTATGTCGTTTTCATTGAAAAATAATCTCAAAAGTCCATTAGTTTTTACTCGAAACAAGGGATGTCTTGAGCTGTGTGAGAAGCTGATCAAATCTGATTTATTAAATTACCTTTTTTTTTTTTATTAAAAATATTAAACATTGTAAAAAAAACACTAATTAAATTTTATCATTTGTTTTGATAAAATAAAGACATATTAAATATACTTAGAGTTAATTTAAAATCAAATTTTAAATTATTCCCATTATATTTATTTATTTTTTTTTTTTTATGTAAAAATTTATTCAAAATGGTATTTTAGTGAAAAAATAGTTAAAATTCTCTTAATAACTATGATAATAAACATATATGTTATCATCAATATTTCTTCAAGATAGATATTTCAATACTGTTAGTTAATGCTATCTATATCTAAATGATATATAATTAAAAGTAAAATATAATAATATGATGAACTCGTGAGTTTCAAATGGAAAATAAAACAAAAACTGACTATTTACCTTGTCTAATTGGTAATAAATAGTGTGCAATCATTCTCATCATTCTCTCGTATGGCAAATTGGAAACCAAAATTAGGTTTTTTGTAAATATAGATTCAATTTTAGTAAGACATATATATATGACGTATGTATTTTTCCAAGCAAATATTCAATAATGAAAAATATAAAATTGTATTGTTAATATTTTATAGTGCACAATTTAATATATTTATATTATATAATTATAATAGTCTTATTGTATTTCTTTAACTTTACAGAAAAATTCGAGAGAAATAATTTTAAATGTACATAAACATGTTGAAGTCCAAGTAATGGCATTCATATATACCGAGCGTCCAAGCCATAGTTTGATTAATGTATGAGTGAATTGATATTCAAAACTTTATACAATAATGTTTTATTTAAAAAAAAAAAAAATCCAACATAATACTGTATAATCACGGCTTATTATGTAAATAAATTATTTTGCTAAAATTAAATTTTATAAAAATAGATATTGTAATACAAATGTTAAATTATGTTTGAATTTTAAATATACTTCTTTGATAAATTATATGATTACAACAAGATGATAAATTATTTGAACCCTTGTTCAAGTTTTAAAGTATGTTTAAATTCATTTTAAAATATGTTTTAAAACATGAAGTCCCATCAATGGCTGGTCTCTTCACTCAAACCCCCTGTCTGAATCGATGTAAATAGTAGTAATTATTCGACTTGTCTGTTAATTTACCCACTATTTGTCTTTTCTATACTAACTCTCTTATCACTTGTGCTTATTGTAAAACGTAATTTTACAGATTGTACAATTCTCTAGCTTAAAAAGAAAATATGTTTTAATTTTGTTTTAGTCTTTAGCCATTCTATTCGAAAAAGGTTTTATCAAACTGTTAATACCAATGTTAACTAGACTATTAAAAAGTTAATTTAATAAAAAGTATGTAATAATTCAAATACTTTAAATCAATGAACGTTACAACATTTTTTAATTTAATAATTTGTCTAGAATTATAAACATTTGATGCAATTGTCCTATAAATACAATTCATTATAATAAGAGTTTCATTTAAAATAAATATTGTTCACGAAGCAGCATCCTCAAATTCTTATTTAATTGGGTTGTTATTATTTGTCAATTTGTCAATTTCTTAAATCTAATAATGTATAACTATGTAGGAATACACGGACGTTATTTTACCGCGTGACATTCTTACCACGTCGTAATTTTAACGGCGCGTCTTTTTACATTAAAGTACATTAAAATGAATAAAGCACAGCACACGAGTGTCACGCCGTAAAATTAACGCGTGAAATTTCTAAAACTGTCATGTGCACTTTGAGATTTTTCTGCGAGTTAAAAATATCGCTCAATGAAAACTTCCTATTGAAATGCATAAAATGATACATGGAGAATCACATGCGGTAACAAAACGCGCGACGATCGATTATTAATTATTAAATATACGTTCATTCCTCATTTGTGGATCAAGTATAAACAGTCAGAGTATACCGTCAGAATATGATTTGACTCAATGAAATATAATTTAATAACAAAATATAATAGAAATAATAATAATTATAAGGAGTGTTTTTATAAAAAAAATATTACTAAATGGAAATTTAGAAGACAATTTTCATAATCTTATAATATTATATTTATACTTACATTTAATAAATAATTTAAACGTTAAATTGTTAAGGACTCTTTTTGTGATTAGTATAAGAATTGTATAAACTATACGCGATCGATAAGAAATTTAAATATAATACATAAATATATATTATCGTACATATTTAAATTGATTTTATTTTTGTTATATCTAAAATGATAACAAGATACACACATATTGAATATTTTTTTAAAAATCGTTCTAAGAAAAACTCAATTTTGGAATACTAATAAATTAAGTTTGGGATACATGAACCAAGTTCAAAGTCAATATTTGTAAAAAGCAAAACTTTAATTTATATTTAAAGTTCTCGATAGAAACACTTAAAATATATATTTACTTTTTGAAATTTTAACTTTAAGTGTATAGTGAATTTATATTTTGTAATTCAAAACGACTTTCTACTCCAAAAATCTAAACAATTTATTATACCATATTATTCAACTTAGTAACGTTTTTTGATTTTTTCCTTTGAATTATTGGTAAACTTATTAAAATATATGTCTACATAGTTATATAATATGAACATCAATTTATCTTATTATAGTTATCTATCTTATAAATAAAAATAAACTTTTTCACTTAGTACTTTTTTCTTGATGATTTACAAAAATATTTTATTACGATTATTTTCGTGACTATGTTTATAAATATTATACGTAAAGATGTGTAGTTTAGATATGATTTAATTATCTTCAAATGTTAGTGTTTCGAGTTATATTAGTGGTCATTTTTAGAATAAATAATGTATGGTGGTTTTTGTTAAGATGCAATTTGTATTAAGATCACGTACTACTTTTATTTTGGTATAAAAACACATTCGCTTAATCTCTCGTAAAGGTTCAGTAAGTATAAAGAAGCTCTATCAAATATCACACTATCTCTCTCTCTTTCTCTCTCACACATACACATACACAAATTTACTTACGATATCCTGATGACCGATATGTTTAAATGCTATATTCTGTAAATTGTTCAATAATTTAACAACTAAAAATCAACAAAAATTATACGTAAGTTTGTAATTTTTTCGATTAAAAACATGAAAATAAAACTTGATACGTATACTCAATTTGACCAAGGAATGATTAACGGTCTGCACATATATAGAGACTATCGAAACAAATCGCCTGACTGGCAAGTGCGATAATAGACTATAAAGGGGAACACATCAACCGCACCGCTTACAAGATTGATACGTCTAATTATTAAAGACGACTGTATTGTTAGAGTGAAAAATACTAGGCCAGTAGGTAATTTAGGGAAGAAATTTCCCACAGGACGCTATTTCCCCTAACCGATAGCACATTCGGTAAGCCCGTAGTATACTCTTCTGTACGAGTATACTCATTACGAGTAGCTGAAGTAACATTATTAATATCGGAAAACTATGTTCTTTCTTTGTTTTATATTTTTCGATCATCATTCAAGGGATCATCACTTCGTTTTAATTTAATAAATGTAATTCAAATAATATCCATAATTTGTGCAGATTATATTTGCATACATTCGTTTTGAATATTTGGTCAATTATAAGACATAACCAGTAACCAGTTTTTTGGAAAACTGCTATTGTTTAATAAATCGTAGTTTAATTAAATAATTTTTGACCCGGTCGATAAATGCGCAATTGAAAATGAATTATTAAATGAAACTATTAAAAAACTATTAAAAACTATTTAAAAACTATAAATTTTATTTTTGGTAATAAATGACGGGTATTGTATAAATATTAAACAATAAGATCCCACAACAGGTGCCAAAACAAACAAGAATGTTAGTTCAAAGAATTATTATGCATATCGGTTGATGATTAGACGCGATCAGGACAACGTTATTCTACGATGTCGCGAGCTTTGTCAACGATTCATGGTCAACATGTATGTAAAGATATAGAGCGAAATAACCGCATAATTTACAACTGAAGGTTGGATCTCCGGTTATTTTGCTTCGTTTTTTGAACCCACCATGGTTGTGCAACGGCATGCGATTAGTCATTAAAAAATTAATGAAAAATATTATCGAAGCCATCATTTTAAATGGCAAATTCCGAGGTGAAAATATATTATTACCGCGAATCCCTGTTATACCCACAGATGTGCCAATACATTTTAAACGCCTTCAATTTTCAATTAGATTGGCATTTGTTGCAATGACTATCAATAAGTCTCAAGGCCAAACGATGGCTTTCTGTAGCTTAGATTTGAGCACATCATGTGTTTCACACGGACAATTATACGTGCTCTTAGGCCATAGTGTTTGTTTGTGTTGGCGAAAGATGGGATAGCAAAAAATATTGTACACTCTGTTGCATTAAGGGATTGATATTATTTTTTCTAATATTATCATAATTAGCGATATATATAATTTTAAAGGATCAATTTTAATAAATAATTAGAAAAATAAATATTTAATGGTTTTTCCTTTTTATACTTCGTCACCGTTCACAGCACTCCATACCTTTTCCACTTATATACCACATCCTTACACACTTATATTAAATTAGTTATTTTTTTTCTAACAAAATATTCACTAGAAATAATTTATATGACAAAACAACGTTTGTCGGGTTAGCTAGTTAACTAACATAAAAGTTATTTTGAATTCTGTTATTTATCCGTATGATAATTTAAATATAGATTTTACTAAAAAAAATTATGCAGTGTTATATAATATGTATATATAATTTTAAAAATCATATTATGGAAAAGAAGAAGGCAAACCGATATTAAGTCCAGTTGATTTCGAGACTCAAGCACCAATTGTTATGATAGATATTTCTAAACAGAATTATATAGGCATAGCTTCGAATGTTAACGTTAGTATAGAAATTAAAGCTTTAGAGAATCTAGAGAGTGTAAGTGCATATTGTATTTTAATTCACGATCGTATTATAGAATGTGTACCTCTTAGCAGAGAAGTAAAAAAACTTGTATAAATGCTAAACGTAATATTGCAAAAATTGTGTTTACATTATGAAAATAAAATATTTGTATACAAAAAATAAAATAGTCCTTTTATTTTTAATTTTTTTTGAATAAACTTTCCTAACTAACTAATAATTTTTTATTGGAATAATTTTGAGTGAAAAAAAATGGAAATTATTTATCCTATATTATTGTACTTGTTAAATTTTGAAATTTTTTTCCCACTCTTTTCCGATTAATTTTTCTATGTTTATAGATTCACTACAACACCACAAATCACTTTTAAAATGTGCCAATAAGACGTTTAACGTTTTAAAGGAATTCATTTTTAATAGTTTTCAATTCTTATTGCTGTATTTTGTATATGTTACACCGAATTTATGAAATTGCTGATTTCATGAAATCAGCAACGACGCTGCCGCCGATTACGTGAAATCGGTAACTCAAAAAACATAATATTGCGTGAAATCGGCAAGACCCTTCTTAAAAAATTATAAAGCATAATTTAATTTAAATAAATGTATTAAATGCTGGAAATATAATAAAATCAAATTGTAATAATGAATATTATATATATATTTAAACTAATGTGTAAGACACCGGAAATATAATAAAATAATAAATACATTTTAATGTATAAAAAAAGTAAATAAAAAAAATTATATTATACTTAAATATTTTAGCAAGTATGGCTTGGGTGACACGCCAAATTACATATCATATTATTTTTTTTTACATGTGCACTTTTTAGGTGTGCAATTCGTACAAGTACAATATCAATATACAGCCAATCAATAGCCTTGTCCAGTCTCAACTGACCCCAATCTAACAAGTTCCCGTAATGAATATTCATTTTGTTGAACGTCTGTAGTCGTTAGGGAACAGTACTTTGTAGCTGCCAAACTATTCCGCTCCAGCCATGTGCTTAAAATCCCTTCTTTATTCCCTATACGAAATATGCCATCTTTTTATTCTATAATAACTGCTAGAAGGTAGGCTGCATAACCTCGCCCTCGATCCACAGACAGGATTGACACCAGCACATTGTCACCAACTTTTAAAGGAAGGATAAAATTTTCAAATACTGCCATAAGACACTATTTGTAATTATATCATAATAATGTGTTACCGAATTCGTGCAATCGGCAGAAAAAGGCTGCCTAATTCACGAAATCAGCAATCAAAATTTGCCGATTTCATGAATTTGGTAGCCAAATTGCCGATTACATGTATTTGGCGACAACGTTGCTGACATCATGAAATCAGCAATTTCATAAATTCGGCGTAACATATATATATATTATTGTTATATACTAGTTAAATTTAACAATATTGATTTTTGTTATTAAAATAATTTACATAATTTTAACAGGATTAAAATAAATTACGAAAAAAAAGTAACGTGTAAAAATAAATCATATGTTTCAAAAAATATATCTTTAAATAATTTTTACCTGAAATGTTTTTGATTTTATGCATTTAACTAATTTATGATAACTATTTTCGTGATATACTATAATATCATATATTTAATTTCTAAATGCTTTCCATATAAGAAGTCAAGTAACAAAATTTAAAATTGTAATTTCTGGCGAAAATTTGGAGAACTGTAACTACTGGTTAAAAAGAAGGTCAACTTTTGGAAACACCTCTGTTTAGTAAATACTTGTCTATTTTTTTTTTCTGTATGTTGTTAGAAGCTAATTTTAGAAACACAAAACTACTAAAACAATTATTATAATCAAATCGTTTGAAAATATCGTTTGTTAGAACATATTATAATGGGAAACTTGTGTATTTCATTAGTTGAGCACATTGTTCGAAAATAAGAAACAACTTCTATCGAATTGCCTCTCTGCGTAATTGTTAACCGCTGCACAAAAAAAAAAAAATATATATAAAAACGCGTAGGTGCCTATTATGTACTTTTGATCTAATAAAGCTATACCAACATAATCAATTTAAGCAAGTGTGTGTTGCGGCGGATGTCCTCGGGCCACTCGTGTGAATCGGAAACGGTCGCGTGGCAGAGGGTGCTGCGTTCATCGTCGCAGGGCCTTGCAAAACACGAAAAGGACTTACCGGACACGTGCCGTCGCCGCCGCGGGCTCGCCAATCAAATTACAATTATTGTTGTGCAACTATACAGCACCGTACGTGTCCTCGTTTTGTACTAATTTCGTGTTCCGTCGACCGGAAACCGTGTCCGCTGAACTATCTTTGGTTCCTTTTGGCACCTATCTTTGTATATTCAAAAAAATAATGTTTAAGGGAAAACCTCTTTATAACGGAACCCCTATAAGACGAAAATTTGCTTGGTACAGATAATAACTGCAATGCTGTTTCAAATGGAAACTTAAATTACCTCCTTAAATCGCAACCTCCGTGAACCAAAATACCTTCTACTTGCTGGAAAACAAAATTTTTCGATTAAAAAATTTCACCATGTAGATAATACAGTATAACTTCCTTGTTTAACAAACTCCTTATTTAAGATGAAAATTCTAGGTTATAAAATGGCAATATTGTGTTTGGAAGAACTACTATACTTTTAACCGTTTTATCAAATTATGATTTATTAGAATTAACATTAGAAATTCGAGAATAATACTGAAAAAACCAAATATGATATTTTTCTAAACTACATATATAATAGCTAATGTATTGTAAAATTTAATCATTTATATTAAATAGAATTAGAATCAAAATTGATTAGTAATTTATTATATATACCAAAAAAATGAATTTGATTTTTAAATTCTGCACGCGTTGTTTTTTTTTAAACTTATTTTTATCAGTCTACCTGAAATGGAAACTTTTTTTAATGGCAAAATCAGATGGTCTGCGAACTATTACGTTATAAGGAGATTTTACTGTATTCGTATAACGATGGGCAGAGATCAAATGTAGTGCGGTGTTATTATAAGCCGGTGTAGTGAGAAGATTACTCGTTTGCCGTGTGCTGATGTACCGCGTAAGAAAGGAAAATGCCGGAGGAAAGTTGTGATATACATTTGACGGATTGTCGGTCGTTCGGGCGAAAGTAATATATCATATATGTATAGAGCCAAAGTACCTGTAAAAAACGAATCAAATTTCTGATAACGGGTAGAGATATAATATATATAATATACGCAGTCAGCGTGCGTGTATGTACATGCGCGCACAAACGCGCGCGCGTATGCAATATAATAATATAATACACGCGGGGCGCGCCCGTCCGTGTGGAATTTCACATAAACAGAATAAAATATGGTGCGAGCGTTATACACACACTATATGTATTCGTGGCAGTTGTAATAGCAGTCGTAGTAGTAGGTCGTAGTAGTAGTAGTAGTAGTAGTAGTAGTAGTAGTAGTAGTAGTAGTAATAGTAGTAGTAGTAGGCAGTAGTAGATGAGTATAAATATAAGGGGAATAAATGATAACAATAAAAATATACACGTCGCATAAAAGTGAACTCGCTATGTGCGTGCGCGTGTGAGCGTGTGCGTGCATGTGTGTTCACGAAGAGAATAGGGAGTTTCGGTCATGGGGTACTGCCGCTCCCACCACCACTGTTGGCTGCTAGGTCCCTAGAGGTTATCTAAGGGATGATGTTCTTAGGCTTTGTGACTGTGTGTACGTATTTGTACGTGTGTGTGTGCGTGTTCTGTGTACTGTAGTATTTGTGTTATTGCCAATGCCTTATATGCGCGGAAAATGATAGCGATATTGCCCCCGCGTGAGACATATGCGGCCATGATCGTGCAGGGTGTGGGGAAAGAATGAACGGGAAATACACACGTTTTATCCAGGGCGCGTGCATTGCCGAAAGTCGCCCACGTCCTTCCCCGCCCTACCCCTACCGCACATCCTTCGACCGCCCACACACCCGCGTCACCACAGAAAGCGCGTGCACGCACACTTTACATATATATATATATATATATGTGTGTGTGTGTGTGTATGAGTATATATGTGTATTACGAGAACTTAGAATAACGTTAGAATCGCATAATATATCCATGCTATAGTGTATATGGCAATCACTTTGATCCTTCTTTTATTCCGAAGTAACAGTAGCAGCAGCCTATATGCGCCAACGTGTTTTTAACAAAACGGGGTAAAAAATCCCCCCTTTTCCCACTTTTTTTTCGTTCACCGAGTGCTATAACGCTGCGCGATGTAAAATGCGAAAACGCAAACTAGAATACAATAACACGTAATGCGCGCCTGCAAATACACACCTTAACATATATGGTATAAACAAATTGTTGTATGTTTTTCGTATAATATACACTTATAGCCGTTGCTTTGCCGCTGTAATTTTAGCAAAACGTTATTATTACAAATAATTCTGAGCGGCTAAAATATTAACCATGTGCGTTATCCACAACGGGCAAAGCGGTCACATCAACTCGAGAGCCCAATCGTGTCTATCTAATATTATGCGCGCGCACGCACCGCGATTCGGAACGGGATTTCGTATTGGAATTTTTATCGGCACTCCAATAATATTCCTTATCGTTCCGTTTCGACGTCATCTGACACCGAAGCGCTGTGCATGATTACTGCAATTGCTTTTCAATGCCGTTTTCGTTGATTATAGAATATGTTCAAATAAATACTCAAATAAAATATTCTGGATCAAACGTCTTTCAACTATTTTTCACTACACAATTACATCAAAATAATAATTAAAGTTAATTATCATGTAATTTCCTATTGTATGATGGAGGTGGCAAATATTGAATGCCTGTAGCTGTAAAAAATCCTGCGTTTACTAGTAAAATCTTTAAATACATCCAAGCTTTTGATGTTTCAATATATATATATACATAGACAGTGTCTATTAGACACACTAGTTGTTTAGTAACGCATGTATAATGCTGGTGATAACTGCAGAGTTAAACGCATTTCAATGGCACAAAACGCGCACACGTTTATTTGAGTGCGTGTTGTGCGTGCGTGCGTGTGTGTGTGTGTGTTGTGTGTTTTGTGTATTAGAAATGCTGTCCTATGAGAATACCCACACATAGTATATAGCGAATCCAATTAACTAGAGCAAACCACCACCTTTTGATATTGGGGACCAATAAACGCGCGCGCTAATACACATATACCAGAGTCAATATTGGCCATGCGTGGTTTTGGTAGACTTAAAATTTCCGTCGTAAAATGAGGTGCGCGGCAGTTAAGAAGCAGCTGGAGAGGTCTTGTTGAGGAATCGCTATATATATATATATATGTAAACTTGCAAGTTACAAGCATATAAGTATATGTATATATTTATGTACTCACACGCGACACGTGGAGCCCTATAAAACATTCATAATCATTGAATCACGCGAACTGTGGTTCACGTCGGTTGGGGAGACGATTGGGGGAAGAATAGACACGGAGAGAAAAAGAGAGAGAGGGAAACAGTGAGATAGAGAGAGATAAAGAGAGATAGAGAGAGAAGAAAAGCAAGAAGGTAAGATGTCTTTGAGTTGAGCTTTTCATAATAATATTCACAGAGAACCTGGCAGGCAAGTATATATACACAACGTGATTGCACGCACAGGAATACGAATATCACGCATCGACAGTGTAATATATAATATGCATGGTGTTGAAAAAATTGAAACCATACTTCGATATGCAACCATAATTATAGTACCAATACTACCTATACTTACGTATAGCCATCTGACATCGTTAATTATTATATACTTGTATGAGCCATTTTTTTTACCATTATCATTAGTACTTAAAGTTCGAAATACGAAATAAAAAAACATTTTTAAGGACATGAACACTTATTTCATTTTTCATAATCTTTAGAGGTGGATTTTTTTTTTGTATTTTAGTCAAATCTGTTTAAATATTATCGTGCACCCAAAAGGATTACGACGGGTAGTGATGGTAAGGAAAAAGGCAACACTTGGAAGAATTTAGTATAAATTGTATAGATGACTTGGTTTATTAATTTAAACAAACACACTGTAACTATGCAAATATAATTAATTTAAACTATACAGGAGTCAAGTCGGACACGACTAGTATTAACAATAACACAGTCAAGTACCTCCTAGAACTCTATATAAAGTGACTCCCAGTGCCTAGCGAGCAGTTACCTTATAAAGCAGTCCACCTGCGTCATAGCTTTTGATTGATCCACGTCTTATGGCGTGATGTTGAATAACGATGACGTAAATAGGGCCTGTTCGTTACAATTTATACTAAAATACATTTTTAACTCTAAAGTATATACAATGAATTTAACCATTTTATCATTATTGAAGTTTTGTTATTCAACAAATATATATATATTACGTTATATATTATAACAAACATAAAACGCAAATCTTACCTATGAGGTTGAATTGAACTTATATTAAATAAGATAGGACAGCACTATATTATGGATAATACCAATTAGGTATTGTATTTAATTTAATACAAATGAAAATCTCTCGATTTTTTTTGAGAAACATTACATAAATCCTTTATTTAATCATATAAGTACGAGTATACGTATATTTTCTATACTACAGCAAATCGGATTGTATTTTATTTTGAATGTTTTATAAAAGTCGCCATCGTGGTGGTACCTATTGTAGAAAGAATACAGTAGTAAGAAAACGTTATTGTTGTTGTGAACATGTATATATAAATATAATACGTTTTTGTACATATTGTACATTTTACACTCATATACGTATACATACGTGTGCTGTGTGTGTGTGTGTGTGTGTGTGTGTGTGTGTGTGTGTGTGTGTGTGTGTGTGTGTGTGTGTGTGTTTGTGTGTGTATGTGTATGCGCGGACAAGTATATAAAAGTATATACATTGGCCCAAACCAACCGAAGTCAACCATCGTGGCTGCTGCTGCCATCTGTGTCTGTTTGCTGATGTCGCCTCGGGCCACGCAAATTTAATCATCTCCTTAGTGTATACGTGTAAACACAATTTTCGGCCTTAACTGGCAACGATTTTCGCAAACATTTGCTCTCATTGTTCCTTTTGTAAATTCACTCACTATATATACATATTATAACCCGTAGCTGTACCGTTCCTACTGAGCCTCGAAGACTTTCTCCCCTTAAACGATATTATAATATTGTGCCGGTATGGTATCTCGAGGAAACATATACATACCTATGTGTATAAACACAAACGTTATTATTAGTAGTATTATGCGATTGTAATGAGGTAATAACATTGATGAATAACAGAAGAAATGACGTATAATACGATATGAAAAAATAAACGTACCTAGTAAATAATAATTTCGTATAAATACGAGTATTATGCTTGTATAGCGTATTATACAACGCAAAGGCTCCGGACGTAGCCGTAATTGATATTTAATTATTTTTATTTTATCATGTCGATTTATGTGAACCAAGTCCTCCTTTTTTAACTGTCGACCGTCTGAATGTTATATAAAGGTTATACTAAATGTAATATTTCACGTGGAAAATTCATTAAATCGTTCAAAAATCTACAATATATGATAAAAATTAAATAAATTTAGCTTACATAAAATTAAAATTTTAACTCATTATCAAATAGTAAATTATGAAAACTAATAAAAAAAAACACTTAATATATCAAAGTAACTACAAATAAATATAAGATTGTCCACATTAATTTATCAAAAAAAAAAAAAAAAAAAATGGCTATTAAAAATCGTTTAATTACTGAGCTTGTTTAAAAGTTTCAAAATAAGAATTTTTAGATTTTTCAATATGGCCATATTTTTTTGAAAGTGAAAAAAACGAATAAAGTTAAAAGATATGGTCCATTCAAAATCATTACTTGCTTTATATCATATACGAGTATCAACATTTTAAAAACCTACAATTTTTCGATGATTTTGATTGACTGATGACAGCCTTTTATATTATGAACTAATTAAAAACAACATTAATCATTAACATTTTATGACGGAAGTGTTGTAATTATCACACATTGCCCACTAAGGATGCAAGGATTCTAATACTCTTTTACTTTTTATAGATTCATCACCGCCCAAAAAACATATGCTGCTCAAAGCTAGAATTCTTACTTCGAGTGCATATATTATAGTTATAAGACTCATGCTTCAAAAGATATTTGAGTTTTTAGTGTCGATGAAAGAAAAGTGGTCGTTGGACGTGAATTTAAGATTCCAACGTATTGTCCCACCTACTCCTGACGACTGTCTTTTGTCGATCATTACCTAATTTATGAATGAATAATTATATAACACAAGAATCGGTTGCTTATGTAATACAATAGTATTGCAATACAATACACGTGACAAATACTATATATTCTCTGCAGGTATATACTTTTCCTTTATCATAAATATATTTATTTTTCCTTCTATAAAAATTTTCTCTTGTTAGAGTGACATTGCATGTTATGAATCGCTCGAATTAATAATTCAACGGCCTTTGACCATAGGGAAAAAAACGCACGCTTAATAACGGTACCTTATATACACTGCAGGATAGCATGAACAGTCTTCGGCAACTATTAGTTTATTTCACCGCTCATGGGTCGGTTGTCAGCTAATAACCGTGTGCAATAATAAGGACCTCGATCGTGTGTTCGTCAATGTACTTTAACCATCACGCACAGCATTTTATTCCCAATCGGAAACACATTATTATTATTGTTATTACTATAGAAAACACTAGTATTATGTATGTATATTATACTGTGTATGAAGTATACTAAAGCCGATAAAATTATATAGGCGCTTGTGCTATCAACCAGAAACTTTCCATGTGAAAATGAAAATTAATACAACCGGTAATTAGTAATACTATACGTTTTATGCACATACACAAATACATTAATGTATACATTTATGTTGTACATCTTGAACGTTATTATAAAATAAATACTTTTTTTACGAAAATAATATCACGTTTGTTTAAACATCAATAGTTTTAATATTCCACAACGTGAACATAAAAATAATATAAGTGTAACAAATAATAATGTAAATTTCTTTTGCGGTAAAAAACTTAAAAGTAAATTATTGAGCGTTGAACTATAAGAGTAGTATTAGGGTTTTTTTTATTTACCTAATAGATTGTATTCAATATTTATAAATTCTAATTTAAAATATTATTATTCATATATATTATAAATGTCATTATTCAGTAATCACAGATACTATTAATATGACAACTGTAAGTGGTCGAATGTTGAAGTTCTCGGATTATTTTCATTTAAAGCACTATGCAATTGTGGTTTATTCGACATCGGCAGTGTATTATAATTTTTTAATCTATATCTATACTACTATATAAAGTGAAGTCGTTTTTTTTTTGTTCGGGATAAATTCTAAAACTACTTATTGAATCGTCGTGCAGTTTTTTTTAAATTAAAGAGGACATCACAGAGAAGGTTTTAGGTGTAAATTTAGTCTGATAAAGTTAATAAATAATAAGTTATTAGTTATCTATATATATATAAAAATGGAGCCAAAAATATATAACATTTCATCAATTGAGAACGGCTGGGCCTATTTGGCTCAAATTTTTTTTAATTGTTCGTAATTGTCAGGAAAAGGTTTTTACAAAAAAAATTTTGGAATAGTCTTATTGTTTAATAAATCATAGTTTAATTTAATAATTTTTGACCAGGTTGATAACTGCGCAATTGTAAACGAATTATTAAATAAAACTATTAAAAAACAATTAAAAACTATTTAAAAACTATTAATTTTATTTTTGGTAGTAAATGACGGGTATTGCATAAATATTAAACAAAAAGATCCCGCAACAGGTGCCAAAATAAATAAGAATGTTAGTTCGAAAAATTATTATGCATATCGGTTGATGATTAGACGCGATCAGGACAAAGTTATTCTACGATGTCATGAGCTTTGTCAACAATTTATGGTCGAAATGTATGTAAAGAAAGAGAGCGAACGATTTCGATGCTTACAATTCAATCAAAAAAAGCTGCGTACAGAAGATTCTCAAAACAATTGTTAGATATTAGTGATGGGAAAGTTACTACATATGAAACGGGATGTATAAAATTACCGACCGCTTTTTGCACAATAATTTATTCACAAGATGCTTTCATTGACCAGATATTTCCCAATGTACACAGGCAATACACAAATCATGAGTGGCTGGCAGAAAGAGCAATTTTAGTAGCAAAAAATGTGGACGTCAATAAATTGAATTTCAAGATACAAAATTTGTTACAAGGAGACTTGGTGTCATACAAATCTATAGATACAGTTTGCGGTCCTACTGTTGTAAATTATCCAACAGAGTTTTTAAACTCATGCTACCGTATAATTTACAATTGAAGGTTTAATCTCCGGTTATTTTACTTCGTAATTGGACCCCCACGGTTGTACAACAGCACGCGATAAGTCATAAAAAATCAATGAAAAATGTTATCATTTTAAATGGCAAATTCTGAGGTGAAAATATATTATTACCACGAATCCCTATTATACCCACATATATGCCAATACAATTTAAACGCCTTTAATTTCAAATTAGATTAGCATTTGCAATGACTATCAATAAGCTCAAGGCCAAACGATGGCTTTCTGTAGCTTAGATTTGAGCACATCATGTGTTTCACACGGACAATTATATATAGCGTGCTCTCGAATCATCCAGTTTGTGTTGGCGAAAGATGGGATAACAAAAATATTGTACACTCTGTCACATTAAGGGATAGATATTGTTTTTTACTAATATTGTCATAATTAGCCATATATATAATTTTAATGGATCAATTTAATCACCAGATCTTCCACCTAAATGCGCTCTCTGCGAAGGCGCACACCCAGCTAACTATAAAGGATGGATGTACAGTATACAAGCAACTGACTCGCAAGCATAACAACTTCTCAACCAAGAAACCTCAACAACCACAGCAATTCAACTCCACCGTCAACGTCGAACAATCACAACAACACCTAGCTACTGAATTCTCGTCCAAGCCACAGACACGCTCATATGCTAATGTAACTGAGGGTCACCATCCTCCCAAACCTAATACCACGTCTCTCAACAACAATGCAGGTGAGCTTCTTAAATTTCTAAACGAGTGTAAAGCCATTCTAAACCCTCTTATAGCACTCCTCACCACGGTCCTCTCAAATCTCACAAATATCAATAATGCAAAGTAGCCCTACATCAAAGTCTCTTCTTATCCTCACTTGGAACTCGAATGGGCTCATGAATCACAAAAGTGAAATTTTAGCTACACTCCAAAACAATAGAATCGATATCGCGCTCATTTCTGAAACACACTTTACTAATTCCTCAAACTTTTATCTACCTGGATACCAAATATTCAAAACCAACCACCCAGATGGCACGGCACACGGTGGAGCCGCTATCATAATTAGATCATCACTGATCTACTACCCTCTTCCCAGTATCCAATTACCTCATATTTAAGCCTGCGGCATATCTCTAGCATTAAATAGCATACCTATTAACATTTACGCAGCTTACAGCCCTCCTCGCCATACAATAACCTATGTCCAACTTAATGATTTCTTCTCCACCCTTGGACAAAAATTTATAATAGGGGGTGATATAAACGCAAGACACATGCAATGGGGATGCCGTACAAACAATCCTCGTGGTAATACCCTCAAAGCACTAGCTTACAAAAAAAATACAAAATTCACGCCCCTCCCTCTCCAACCTACTGGCCTTCCTCACCCAGAAAAAGTCCGGACATCCTTGACATTTTCATAACAAAAATACCAAACGATCTATATTCTATGGTAATCAACCTAGATGACCTATGTTCTGACCACTCTTCTGTCCTCTTCACAATTGATACAGCTCCTCTTCACAATTGATACAGCTCCTCTTCACAAACACGATAAACCTAGTCTTATTCAAGGCCAAATGGATTGGGGTAAATTCAAATCAACCATTGACGACCAAATCAACCTCAAAATTAGCTTAAAATCCATTATCGACATTGACGATGCCGTAAACCATCTCACCAAAACGATACAAAATGCAGCCTGGTCTTCCTCTTCTCCACTTCCTCTTAAAGACCATGCTAGGAACCTACCCTTACATATTAGAGCCCTAATCTCAGAAAAACGAAAAGCTTGCACCACTTGGCAAAGAACAAAATATCCCTCCGATAAACGTAAATTCAACAATCTAACGAATAAACTAAAAAGAACTTTGGCCTCAATTAGGTCAGAAAACTTTACTAGGCACCTTGTTTCTCTATCCACTACTGACAATTCACTGTGGCAAACTACAAGAAAAAAACTTCGCTCCCAACCTCATCTTCCTCCTCTGAAAACAACTGATGGATCATGGGCCATCACTGATCTGGAAAAAACAAATTTATTCTCCCACTACCTCGCCTCTACCTTTTAACCACACAGCATATGTCCAACCCAAAATTAAAAAGTAAGCCACTCACTCTCCTGCACATTGCCTATGCCCCTTCCACCTAAACATATTCGCCCGAGCGAAGTTGAACATACAATACACCGCTCTCCTCGTCGCAAAACCCCAAGTTATGACTTAATCACATCTGAAGTAACTATAAAACTGCCAAAAAAAAGCCATATTGATGCTCACGTATATATATAACTCCATGTTGAGGCTCTCGTATTTCCCAGTCCTATAGAAGTTTTCTGTAATCATCAAACCAGGGAAATCACCAGACTCACCTAAATTATACAGACCAATTAGTCTTCTTCCGCTGTTCTCAAAAATCTTTGAAAAAATTATTCTTAAACGTATCCTGCCCATCATTGAATCTAATCTACCCAACAACCAATTTGGATTTCGACATAACCATTCAACTATTCATCAGATCCATCGCCTTGTTGATAACATCTCTTACGGAAAAAAAAGCTAATATGTACAAGTGTATTTCTAGACGTGGCATAAGCCTTGGACATAGTCTGGCATAAAGGTCTCCTCCTTAAAATTAAAACCATTCTCCCCCCTTATTACTATTTAATGTTCAAATCTTACCTTCTAAACAGACACTTCTCTGTCCGTTCAGGATCAGCCATATCTAAAATTTTTCCGATCTGTGCTGGCGTCCCCCAAGGAGCAGTCGCAGCTCCACTACTACTGTTCAACATATTCATCTCTGACCAACCTACCACTGTCCATACAACTACTGGAGACTTTGCCAATGACAAGGCACTCCTGCCTTTCCATTCAAACCCTGAAACGGCCTCAAACTTTATCCAAAACCACCTTAATATCTTATCAATATGGTATAAAGATTGGGGGATAAAAGTTAATGAAACCAAATCCGTCCACTGTACGTTCACGCTTCGACAAGCTGTTTGTCCTCCTGTGTACTTAAATCACCTCCCGATCCCACCTGCCCAAAATTTTCGCTACCTAGGTCTTCACCTAGACCGCCAGCTAACCTGGGCAACACATATCCACACCAAACGGCTTGCTCTAAACAATCGTTCTCGACAATTACGTTTTCTCTTAACATCTAAATATCTTAACCTTAAAAATAAACTTTTATTATATAATGACGCGGCACACAGGTGATGGTGTGTGTGTGCACGGTCGCGGTGCGGTGGGCCAAAAGTTGAATGTGAGAAAAAAAAGAACAACTTCGGTTTGTGGTGACACAAAATGTATATTTATGTAGACACACAGTTTAAGTTGAAATAGAGAAAGGAAATAATAATAATAATCAGAATAACGTACACCATAAATATGTCACAATAAACAAAAAGGTTAGGTTATATTAATATAGTTAGAAGAAGAAACGAATGGATAGGCCATATAATGCGACACGAAGGACTAAAATTGATCATAGAAGGATGCATAGACGGTAAGAACCATAGAGGAAGACCAAGATTAGAGTATATTCAACAAATAATTAAGGACCAAGGATGCAACTCATACGTAGAAATGAAAAAGAAAGCGGATAATAGAGAAGAATGGAAGATAGCTGCAAACCAATCTACGGATTGAAACTATAGAGAGAGAGAATTATTCCATTTAGCTTCGCTCGGGTTTCGACCTTATAAATTATTTCATAAGAAATGTTTGACGAAATAAAAAAGAAAAAGCAAAAATTAGAAAGTCAACAATTTTATCGTTAGTTTTCAAAAACTTGTTGCGCAATTATAACAATGTCAATGTACACTGAATTAGATATTAGTTAATAATTAAATTATTAGATAATAAATAAATATATTATATTAGAGGAAAAAAACATAAACAATCTAGTAGTTCTCAAATTAATGTAATCTCAAATGTGGGTAATAACAGGTCTTAATAATTACAAAGTAATTATATTAGAAATTTAAAAAATAAAAAGCTAAAAACCACCCATCAAAAATTATCTAAAAGCAAAAAAAAATTTTACGTTTATAAAGTCAGAAGATATAATATATCAATAAATTTAAATTCTTAAACTTAAGAAATTATTGTTTTCCTTAAAACAATAATTATTGAAGATTAACCTAACCTCGTCATAGCATATTGGTTAGCTAATTATAACAGTTTAGTATCAAGTAAACGTTTGGGTGTTGGCATAGGCGCACATCAGTATGAAACTTGGGAGTGCTAAAATTATCCATCCAAGACGAAGCCCACCACAAACCCCTTACAACAGTGGTTCCCAACCTTTTTCATCTTATGCCCCATGGTAAATTTTAAAAAATCTCATTCTCTCTCCCTCTAAATTTAGAGTTTAGGCGATTTTTTTTAGTCGTACTAATTAAACTTTGTACCTATCAATATTAGATTAAATGCAAAAAGGTCTATCCACTATCATTATAAAATATGATTGTTATCGATGCGGAATAATTTGAAAATATGTAGTGATTTCAATTTTAAACATTGTAAATTTAATATATCATAATTATTTTTGTAATTTTATCATCACTATATTCTCTTCTGAGTCAACCCAAAATTACCCTCTCCCTCTTGGAAACCACTGCCCTACAATTACTTAGCATAAAATGTTTTAGTTTTACTATTTAATTATAATTGTAGCAATTTTTATATTATAACTAAATATTATTAATAAACATCACTATTTTTTATCAATAAGCAATCAAACCTGTAGACGGTAAACAAAACCAAGATTCTAAATGGTATTCCAGCAATAAACTTGAACATAATAACAATATCACATAAATACAAATACCTAATATCATATGTATTCAAATAGTATGAGTACGTTCGTGGGCATTAGTGCATTATCAATGCAAACTGGAGTTTATTCTATCTTATAAATGCAAAATAAACCTTTTTAAACAATAATTTTACCTCAAGATAAACTGGAGGTACTAGTTTAGAACTCAGGGATGCTAAACACTCCCTAGCACCCCTGTATGTGCGCCATTGGGTGTTGGGTGGTATAAATAATATTGTTACATATTATTCTATGCGATGATTATTGAGTATTATCGCTCATTATAGTAGAAAATGCGAAAAAATCGAATGGATTGACGCTATCTAGGTGCATGACATATACGAGTATGTAACGGTCGTTCTTGAAAGAATAAGTATCAAATAGAACCGTATTGAATGTGTAAACTACGGCAGCTCGTCAAGTTACCGTGTTCCGATGCACGTGGGGTGTTATAGATTAACTCCCAAATCGTTAGCAGGTGGTGAGAAGGAGAGGAATGATAATAACTTGAGGTGAAAATCGCAGATGATTTATTGCGTCGCTAATTGTTTTCCGCTGCCTCAAGCACACTCGTTTAGGAGTGGAACGGGGCTGTAATAACATTTATTTATTCCGTGGTAATAACCACCCGTATAACAATAATTTGCTTACGCTAATCGATATTATATGTTCAATGGTTTGTCTGTAACATTTATTATGAACCCTCGGCTATTGTATAATTATGTGAAAACATAATATATGTGTTTAGCTAAGTAATTAATATGAATTCATTTAAAGCGACCTCCATCACCACAGTCAAACACGCTTGGTACGTAAGCTTTTGCCAAAAAATCATTAACACTGTGTCACAGTGACATTCCTAACGGGTAGGCCTAGTATGCCCGGGCCTATCCAGTTTTCAAATAGTTATTATTAATATTTTTTACGTAATTATTAACTAGTTTTTAAAATCTATAAGTATTATTAACAAATCAAACAGGAGAAAGTGTGTTATATGTATTATATGATCATTTTTTCAAATAAAATTTAAGAATATTATGAAAAGTATACAAAAAATAAATGAAGTGTATCTATATAAATTAAAATAATTATAACTGGGCCTGTCAAACATCTCGATTTTGGGCATGTCTCTGTTGCATAATCCTTTTTTTCATTAAACTTATTAGTTACATTTTTATTTGTAAAATTTAAATGGCTGTGTAATTTTAAAAAAATCGTACGATCTATATAGGTACACTTATAAACAAATTTTTCTTGTTCCTTGGAGTACACTTCTTTGTGAAAACGAACATTTTTCTTATGAAATAATGTCACTACGACTTTTAACTTGGCTAAATGAGAGACGAAACAGCGCTTCCAAGGAGTTCCAACAGCTGTAGACATAATATTTTCACCTCGTAGCTAAAGCGGTTTCCGCATTCATTTTATTTTTAACACCGTAATAAATGTTAGCATTGGGAACAGCCGTCGCTCGCCGCACACTATAATGTAGAGGCGTCTCCAGAACTTAATTATAGGGGCAAAGGCGTATTTGAGTTGAGGTCATGGGGAGGGGGCGAAATTAATTTTTCTTCAATACAAACTTAAAAATAATTTACAGTTCATTACCTACAGCTCATGTTTCTGTTATAATGATAGACTAGTAATTTATATTCTTATTTATACATTACATTTTTTTAAATAAATCAATGTATTACTCAAGAAAAATACGAACCATTAATTCGCCCATTAATTTTTTTTTTCATTTTTTAAAATTTAGAATTAATCTCCTTTACAAACTTTCTGTGTCACTGAAATGTTACATTATTAAAAACATACCATCGTCAGGGCCGTAGTAACCAAATAATGCGACCGAGGCAAAACTTCAAAATGCGTCCTTAAGAATTTTAATTTATAAAAAAAACTGGATATTTTTTTAAACGCAATATAAATAATGATTTTTCTTTATAATTATGTATTTTTATTAATTTTATTTAAATCAATAACTTATTAAAATATAAAATATACATTATAATTATAAGTACATAGGTATAACATAATTATATTTTTAAGTTATATAAATAAATACATAAATACATAATATTACTTTTACTTATGAGTAATAACTTATAAAAATTAAATTGCAATTTTTTCATTTTTGCGCCCCTCCAGGAATTGTACCCGGGCAGTGGCGGCGTGACGGCAGATTTTTGAGTCCCTGGACTCAAGTCAGTAGGTGGGTAGGTGGGTGGGTATCGAATGGGTATCTAGCATGTAGAACGAATAGTGGGGGAGCTCTTTATACAAGCTACCTTTAAATTTCTTTTTAGATGGGTGGGTGGGTGGTCAAAATCCTAACAGGACTCATGGAGTAAAATATTTCACTCCACCACTGCACCCGGGGCGTAGGCACCTCTATCCCCCCCTTGCTAGGGCCCTGATCAACATAGAGATCATAGTATATAAATTAATTTGATTGTTTTATGTATCAGAATCTCTACATATTTTGTTCTTAGCAAATCGGTCTATTATTTTTTTCTACATTTAATGCAATTTGCCTGTGAATATGCAAAACGTTAAACCTGAATTATTAACGTTAAACGTTAATCTTCTTTGGCTTAAATGTTTATCTATTGTATATGTGTTACAGGCAAAGTATACAATTTGGGCAATATAGATAATGGATGATATGATTTAATGAAATATAATAAATCGTAAAACATAGTTAAAATAAAGTCAAATTATTATCTGTAACTAGTTTGTTCATTTTTACAATGGGGATGTCCACTTTTCCACATATTATACGCGTGTACGTGACATAATATATTATTACTATATTTACTAATTTATAAGTTATATTATATGTAATTGTAGTGCTTATCATGCAGTCGGCCTTTTACCTTTTCTCAAAAATGAACTATTTCGTAACCGCGAATCATTTGTATAGTGCCGGTTAATTCATTCAGTGCGTACCTAACTACTAGTGCTCTACTAGTGCACGGTCCGTAATTTTAGAGACCGGACCGGACTGAAAATGTTAAAAAAGTACCGAAGTCGGACCGAACCAATTGCTACATTTAATTTTAGACCAGACTGGACTGAATATTTAAAATAATTTGTTATAGTGGACCGAGACCGGACCACCGCGCCGGTCCAAACTAATAAATTTCAGACTGTAAAAGCTTATGAACCAGACCGAACCAGACCGCGGACCTATTTTTTTTCTACCATACAAGACCCCAAGTATAACATAATATGATAGAGCAGACAAATGATCCAAACTAAAAAAATATTGCACCATGAAAATTGACTATAGTACATTTATATTTTAGTATAGGTATATTAGGTATATATATATACTACACTATAATATACTCGTGTTTATCTCATTATTAAGTATTAATTAATTTTACAAAGAATTTTACGTAGAAATATCGAACTTAGCGAATCGACTATTCATTTCCAAACTCCGTTTCCCCAAAATAATGAATAGATAAACTATAATTAATATAAATCAAGATCATAATGTGCGAGTATTTCATTGGCAGTTGTATACATTTATATATTTGAACGGCGCGGCACTTCTGCAATATTCCACGTTACCCGCAACCATAACGAGAATAATAATAATTTTTCTTGAAAATATGTTCGATAATAAATTATTAATAGGCTATTAATAATAGCCAATAGGTACCATGAACAGCTTTGAGATATATACAATATACATATACATTGGCCCACAGATTAAATAAAACTGTGACAGTAAATACAGTTTATATAAAACAACGGTGCTGGGGTAAAATATTGATTCCCATGAGCCATAATGATAATATTCGTGTTATTAATTCTATAAATAATGTCTTTATAATTTTAAATCATTGTTCAATAGATATTAGATTTGAAACAAGCCGTAATATTAGCCGTACATTTCAACCCATTAGTGCCGTGCGTTGACATTTGACAACGGAAATAGACCTATTTTTGGAAACTTCTTGTGGATTGGGAAATATACTTATCGCGATTCTGATGATTCGTATAGCTATATTTATATGTGTAGATTAAATCCCGTTATCGATATTTGATTACAATTACAGTTATTATGAGATATTTTATTGTTTTATTTCTACAATTGACGCTGTTCGTGTAACATGGATATTCCTTTTGAGTAAGTAATTTTTATCATATGTTAAATAATTTTTTTTTACTTTTTTTTACTGGACCCGATTATAAATATTCTAAGCTATATATTTTTATAAATAATATAAAAATCATTCAAAAATTGAATTCAATATGCTTGACTGAATTATTATGTTGCCAAATGGCAACGCTAGGCGGTTATGGTCATTAAATAACTAATATTAGTATTTATTTTCAATTAGAAATGGTTTTACGCTGTCTGAAGCGCTTGATATTCTTATGGATGAGGATTTTGAGGGGGATATTTTTATAGAACCACCCAAACCACATGTCGATACTGACGCAGATTCAAGTGATGACGACGGGGGCGGGTAAGTCATATAAGTTGTAATTATATTTTTATTATTTTTTATTTTATTTATTTTTTTATTATTCGTAGTATTGTCGACAATCTCACATCTCGTCAATTATTGTCCAATGCTGAAATACGTCTCTCAAATAATGATAGGATAGGATTGGATAATAATAATTTTGAACCTCAGAATATGTATCAACTTCACGGGGAGACTTCCCTAACTTCATCTACTACTTTACTACCTGACAAATTTCAAAAGTGAATTGCCGATCGAAAAAAATCTAAACGTAATCCAGACTGGATCAAAAGCGCTGATTTCGATATTGAAAGACCATCACAATTTCCTACACCAGATTATTCCAAGTATCAAAATTTATCTGTCGTAGAGATTTTTGAAAAATTTATTGATGATGAAATTATTATGTATTTAGTCGGGGAAACAAAAAATGACGCGTTATTTTTAAATTTTTCCGATCCCAATATAACAGGTGACAAAATTCGATGTTTTTTTAGCAATTTTATACCTTAGTGGATATAATAATTTGGCATCTAAACGCCACTATTGGAATTCTTTTGATGATTTGAAAAACATAGCTGTAAATCAAGCAATGCGTAGAGATAAGTTTTTACAAATATGTCGATTTTTTCACCACTGTGCCAATAATTCAGAAATTAATCACAGTGATAAAGGTTGGAAAGTACGCCCTTTGATGGAAATGTTAAAAAACCGTTGTGTTAATAATTTTGTGCCAGTAGAACACTTGGCTTATGACGAGAGCATGGTGAAATATTTTGGAAAACATTGCTGCAAGCAGTTTATTAGGGGTAAACCGATAAGATTTGGCTATAAAATATAAAGTTTAAATACGAAGGATGGATATTTAATCAATTTTGAATTATACCAAGGAAAAAATCCAAAATCTAATACCGATTATGGGCTATTATTTGGAAAAGCTGCTAGTCCATTGTTATTGTTATTAGATTAAATTCCTGAAAATAAAAGAGAATTTAAATATAATATCTACATGGATAATTTATTTTCGGGTGTTGCTTTATTTTCATTTTTGAAATTACGAAGATGTTCAGCAATTGGAACTATTCGTGAAAATAGAATTCCGAAAAAATGCCCCTTGACTAACAAGAAACTTTTTTAAAAAAAAACATCGTAGTTATTTTGAAACGGCTATTGAAAGAAAAGATGAACTATTGTATTGGAGGTGGATGGATAATGCTGTAGTTACTATGATTTCATCTTCATGTGGTACACAAGAAATTGGACAGGTAAAATGATATAGTCAACGAGGTAAACGGAATATAATGGTATCAAGACCAAAATTAGTTTCAAAATAAAGCTTGCTATCGAATAGGCATTAGAGGTAAAAAATGGTATTGGCCTTTGATTACTTGGATGTTTGATGTGGCTCTTCAAAATAGTTGGATTTTATATAACAAAACAAGCAAAAAAAAAATATCCCAGCTTGTGTTTAGGAAAGAGCTTGTAAATGTTTACTTACAAAAATATAAAATCATTCCTAAAGGAATAGGGAAACCCACGATGTCATTATTTTCACAATCACATTGTCGTATATCCGATTCTATAAGATATGATAAAATAGATCATCTTGTTTGCTAAACTGAAGATAAAAAAAAAAAAGAGTACGCAGGAAAAACTTGTAAATCTATAGTTCGGACAATGTGTTCTAAATGCAATTTAGGATTGTGTATTGATTGTTTCATGCCTTTTCATTTGCCATAGTAAAATATCTATAATCATACTTTTTATAATTATTTTATTATTAGGTATTATTTTTATTAATTTACAATACAAATATTCTCAAAGTTTTTTGATATTTTGATTTATTATATATATTATATATTATATACAACAAATAGATTGAATATTTTTTTTTTATAATTATGTTTTACTCATTGTTTAGATATTTCAAGGTGCTTTATATTACGAATACATTATTATAAAGAATGTTTTCAATATTATTATTATTATATATAATTAATGTTTTGATGTTCTGATGGATTTTATATGAGAAATAATAATAAAAAATGTGTTATTTTGATATTATGCTATAAACTATATTATAAACGCCTAGCGTTGCTATATGGCAACATCAAATTTTTCGGAATTTAAGTATACAATTTTCATTTTTTTGAAAAAATAATAATAATCAAGCATCTTAGACAAAAATTATTGAAAAAAAAACATTTAAAAAAAAAAACTCCGGCATATACCGATCGGTCCGGACCGGACGGGACTGATCTGTTATATTTTAGAAACCGGACCGAACCGAAATTATTATAGTTTAAACCAGAGAGTCTATTCTCAAAAGTATCAAATCTGATAATCGAAAAATATGGTTCGATCGTTAATATTGATTCGATCAGATATTTTCGATCAATCGTATTCTCAAACAACTGTCGAATACAATAAATTACTTTCGGCGCTCTTTTCGACTGTCGAATAAAATCATATTTTTTCCATGACATTTTTAATTGTTATTATTAATTTTAATGATAACAAAAGTTAATTAATATTATTTAATAATACCATCTAAACCTATATAGTATTTAATATAGTATTTTATAATACTTAATATTTATGGATTCTTAGTTTGAACTTTAAGATTATAATAACTATAACACTATGAGCCTAAAGAAATGCAAAGGAAAGTCCGTAACAAATACACAGAAGGAAACACTCGTCGAGTTCATGGAGAATAATATGGATTTAAAAAGAGGTAAATTTACTCCAGCTTTACCCACAAAAAGGCTCAAAATGTATGGGAACAAATAACTCAGTTACTGAATATGGCTGGTGCTAACAAGACCGCTGATAAATGGAGAAAAGTAATTATTATTAATAAATAATGACTAATAAGTAATATTAATTATTAACACCAATTAATTAACTCATCATTAATTTTTGTTTTACATGTTTTTAATTTAATTACATTTTTTATTTAACCCTAAAATAGATTTACCAATTGATTTACCAATACCCCTTACGGTTAACATATACATGTTCGGGATAAATAATGTCCTCCGACTTTGGAGGTACTATTGCTATGTGAGTCCCATCAATAACTTCTATCACACCAGGTATACCAAATTTTTTATTAAATCTAGTAATGAAAGTATATAAATGTAATATTTTCTAAGATGTTCTAATAACAGAATACTTATGCAAAACGGACGTCATTGAGTTCTTTAAGGGAACTTGGAAAATGAATATATTTATTTATTATTTCTGGACAATTAAAAGCATTTATTATCTCAGTAATACATCTGCTAAAAAAGGTTGACTTACAGCAGAACCTCTATTTTCCTCTATATCTTGATGATAACTTCCACTGGCAAAAAAATTTTAGAGCAGTTAATAACTTAAAGAATAACAGTACAAAAAAATATTATATAATATAATATAATTACAATAATCTTATATTTGTACAACATTGTTATTTATTACAAACCTTTCTTTGTATACTTAATCCAGCATTTGTCACAGAACTAACCATAAATTAAGTCAGAATGTCTAATAATTCTCGAACTAGCATCTTATTCAACCGATAAGTTCCAATAAATTGTCTATCACCAAGTTCTAAAACATGAAAATGTACATGATTGTATAGAAAAGTTTTCTATTTCAAATACTTAGGCATTGAAATTAATTTTCCAATAGTTAAAAAAAACATAACTATCTATTTACATCAAAATTAACAAAAACTGAAAAATTAAATCCATATTTCTTTTTATGAAAATCACAAATTACATACTTATGTTCATATATCTTGAAATTAGTAGGTCCAATAGTCAATAGTAGTTAATGTTTATAAGCGGTGCAACTATATTAATATTCATATATTTGTGTTAAAAAACATGATTATTACCAACGAATGGATCTTCTTCTAGTAAAATACGCCTTGGTATATTTTCTATATTCATAATATTAAATATGTCCATATTTGCGATGTTATTTAGCATATAATATTCCAATTCATGGTCAAACGCCATGGTTGTAAATTATAAATTTCACCAATTATAAGTTTAAACAAAATATAATAATAATGAGTTACGATTGTCGTAGTGTTTTCGACATGATTCACTATCGTTACGAATTATCGAATATTACTGTCAAACTAGCTGTCGAAAACGTTTGAGAATAATAATTTTTGCGGAAATCCTAAACGACGATATTTACGATCGATTATTGATCGAAAGTAGTTTTCGATACCTTTGAGAATAGACCCGCAAGGCCGGACCTAAATCATTCAAAAAAATATTGATTCAGACCGAACCGATCCTTCACGTATTTTTATACAATAAGACCGGACCATGGTGCGGTCCTTTATACTCTGTCCTTTTATATACTGTCCAGTTAGGACAGTGTATAAAATGCCCAAATTGTATACTTTGCCCGTAACATATATATATATACATATATTTTTACTGTAAATCTGAATTTTTCTCGTACTGCGTTACACGGAACGGACATTGCTGATGAAGATATCTGTCTAACTGCATTATCTCGGCCACGGTGGCGAAATAAAAACGACCGTTGTGCTTGCGAAGACGTTCCCGGGGAAACTCTTGGGAAATCATTGCACGACTGACGCGAACTTTACGTTGCTTAACAACGGGATTGGTTACTGCCGGTTAATGGGATTTCTCTTGCAAAGATTTACCTGAGTCGTTGAAAGCGCTCGCACACGCACACACTTGACCTATAGCAAAGGTGTATATAATAATACGATGTGCTAACAATTCGCGAAGTAATCACTTTCTTGGGCTCACCTGCAAAGGAATATACCTATGCTTTTGTTCGTCGTTTTAGAAATACAATTTATTTTATATGCTACATGTATTTCATAGGTACACGCGTTGTGTTGTATTATATTCTTTCGGGTAACCGATTAACAACGTTTGTTTACGATAATGTTAGGTTTGAAATGAGAATCAAGCAAGAAAAATATTTTAACCAAAACAGCCAACAGCTATGCGTATTACGCGGTTGTTCATGCTTTAGGTAATCAGGTAAATCAACGCCGATCGAGTGCTAAAATATGATATTATATTTTATTATTATAAATTGAGTATCTACTAGTGATGAGTACAACTGACTGACGAGTGACGATTACGTACTACAAATAATCTACTAATAATTATTTTTTTATCCTACCTATTAATTTATAATTATTTACACCTATATAATAAATAAACTATACAATAATTACAATATTTATTATATATTATTTATTATATGATTAATATATTTAGGTATTAGTATTTATATAAATTTTTATTCAATAAAAAATTCTTCAATTCTCTTTAAAAAATTATATAAAAAAAAATTGCTGATTTTATAAAAAAAGGTCTTTCAGAAATTTACCGCCGACTCAACAGCTAATGACAACTGAAACACTCTAGGGGAATGCCCCCCCCCCCCCTCGGAACGGACCAAAATCAAATGATTACTTATATAGTAGATTATCAGTTATGATAACTGAAAATATATTATATTAATAAATGAATAACTTAATTTACCTTATGGTTACAAGGAGCCTTTCTTCAACAGAAATTGGTTTTTGAAAATTTGTTGAACCATGACTACAATCAGATGATATTTTTTCTAAGATGTAGTCGAATGTGTCTATAGACATCCTAGCAGTGCTCGACTCTTAGGAGCACGCAGGGGGACGGCGTACTCCTTCTAATTTTTAGAAATTTGAGCGTCCCCCCCCCTATAGTATATTATGATGTTATAATTATAACGATTAACAAGTTTTGGAGACTCAATTTTTTTTAAGCAAATAGAATCCCCTTCTTTAATTTTGCCAAGTCGAGCACTGCATCCTAGTAAATGTTAAAAATAAACCAGCATTGCCACGTAATTTTCCATATAGACAATGGAATTCGCCGAACATAAAGCGTTCTTTATATATCTGTTGTATAGGCAAACGTTTTTTTTTATATTTTAAAACTAGATACTTAAGGTACGTACTTTCAGATAAATTTAATAACGAAACCATTTCTGATTTTGAGAGTGACATTATAATAAATTATAATTTACTACGAGTAAAACTTACAAGAGTAATGTACTCTTAAATCGCCTGTGATGGACTGACGAAAAATTGTTATTAAATCGTATACATCGCAATATCGCATTGACGGACGCCACGTAGTATTATCGGATTATCGCATTAACGAATAAACGCATCGCATTGACGGATGCTACCACGGCGTAATATAGTTAACCATAGCGAAAATTTTATTGATTCACTAATACAAGCACACACTCAACGGATAGAAAGTTTATTGAGACCATTATGCTTAAAAGTAATTAAAAATATGTGTGGTACAAGTCCTGATCTCCTTCCAAGGTAAAATTATTATAAGTTATGTGAAATAAATTTAACGTAATATGTATAGTACAATGATACATATTATTGTAGATATCTCATGGAAACATGGTGACGTGGCATAAATAAATCAGATATATTTAATGCATTTTTGAGAGATATGGCGGAAGTTTTTGTATAATATATTACATTATATTTATTTATACTCATTGACAACAATTTTTTTGGCAAACTAATTATTAATTATTAATTTTATTTTATTACTACTACAATAATTATACTTTAATATTATGATATAATTTTTAATTTATTTATTTGCGCTAGAACGCATACTATATTCATAAATCGCCGGTAGACCGCATACTATACTCGTAAATTCACCGTTTATACATTTTTCTTAGGTTTGTTCCTTGTTTAATTATTATCAACTTTAAAAAGTTTGGTAGTTCATAGTGAACATAGTAAAGAATAATCTAAAATTGAAGCACAAAAAAAAAAGTTTATTTTCTTAATTTTAATTACCTAGGTACCTACATTAAATTATTAATATATTGTACATTAAAAAAATTCAAAACTATTTTTTAAATAGGTAGAAAAAATGAAAAAATAAATTAATACAAAAGTTATTTACATTTCACAAAATTAAACTAAGAAACAATTAAATTGTTCAATTAAATGGTATAAACATGTTACCTGTGATTTCTAAGTAGGTACTTATTGTGAATAGAATTAGAATTTCTGGTAAATTATCGTTTCCAAAAAGATTGAATTTTTATAATCTAACGTCCAATATGAATAAACAAATTTACAAAAAAGTCGATTGAAAATGAAATTTCATTTTTACATCGACATAGATATCATAAAAATTATTCAACGTTCAACGCTCAACTTTAACAAGACAACGATTAATCGGTTTCCATTATGTGACAATTTGATTTTGAACGGCAACGGTTTTAAATAGTAATTGATTATTAAAAATCCTACTTCGCTCCAAATCGAATTAAAATTCACCGATGGATCAGGAAAAAAGGGGATTGGGATACGATAGCTGCGAAACCCTTTATCAATATCCTCATCTATTTTTAATGGTTCTGTTAAAAAATACAAATATTTCTCTGCTTCGTGTAAATCTAAGAAAATGTGATAATCATTGGTAAGTGAAATTATTCATTTTTATAATTAAGGATGTGTTTGTAGACAGTGTAGGTACACCATAGATAAATATACATAATATAAGTATACACAAAGGAGTCTTATAATGTATTAACCAGGGCCGGCTCAAGGTATAGGCGAGCTAGGCACTAGGGGGTAGTGATATTCCGTTTTTTGTGAAATTCGATGTTCCTTAGTGCTAAAAATATGCCCAGTAAGCTCCTGATCTCTAAACTTTTTATATTAAAATCGGTCAATATCTTCAAGTCACGAATTGGAAAAAAAAACGTTTTAATATGCGGGAGGGGAGTTTGTAACTTTTGCGAAACAATGCTCCGCATCGTTTTTTTCGTCACCTGAATGATTTTATTATGGCTAAATGGCTTTCTGTAAACACCCATCAGCAGTCAGTATGGGCATGACTTCACTAGACAGGAAAGCACACCCGGTAATGTTTTTAAACATCCGCGACACGCTGCCCGACGCCCGTGCCACGATCCGGCAGGTCAGGAACGTGTGAAAACCTGCACGATACACCGCACCACGTCTCAGCCGAGCAGTGTAGCTGTCAACACGTGTACTGTGTAAAACACTTCTGTGATATCATGATGTCTTTCAACCTGCGATCTTTGGATACTGAATGTCCGATCTTTGGGACACCAAAACCGTTTTCGATAGTAATGATACCTACCTATGGGGATATGATGAAACATTTTTTATTTATCTCTAATGAGATGAAAAAAACATGTAAGTAAAGCCCTCCAATGAAGGTGATCCGCGGAAAAATTATTAAAAACATAGTTGAAGTATGGGCTAAAGTTTCGATTCCTACAGTGTCCGTTTAACATGTTGAATCAATATTTTCTACGTTTTACTAAAAGTATAAAAATACTAAGAAAAGTTTCAAATCTAAAGCCCATGCAACTGAGGATATCACCAAGGATAAAAGTAAAATAGCATTACTTGAAATGGGGCATAAGTTATTTGATATCGCTGCATGTAAGTGCTCTGAACCGAAATTTTGCAAGTGTCCAACTTTCAAGAAGATTCCGTATCTTGAATTAAAATTTATGGAAGATCAACAAACAGTTCGTAAAATAGGAATCGGAGGAGTTGATCGAAAAGAAACAAAAAAAAAAAAATGAGAGAAAAAGAGGAGCGTATAATTAAACGGATGGCATGGTCAAAAAGTCTACAAACTATTCAAAATATTCAAGATGAATCTACATCAATTTTTGCTCCTGAATCGGAATCAGGTCAAGATTCGGATAGTAAAACGGACAAATGGCTTCTACAAAAACGCTCATTATCATTGGATTCGAGTTACTATAGTTGCATAAAACTTAAAAACTCATCTGTAGCAGCCGATCGATTTGGAGTGTCCAACGGCGCAGCAACAGCAATTATATCTGGAGCTCTGTAGGATTATAAACTGGTCATTGATAGTGATAAAAAAACCAAACTGGAATCCAGTTTGCTTGCTGATAAAAGTAAACTTAATAGACAGAGATCAAAGATAAGAACTGAAAAATGGGAAGAAGCGTCAATGGCTCTTCAGACCAACACTGCAACAGCAATATATTTTAATGGAAAAAAAATGAGACTAAAACCGGAGATAAGAGTCGCACAATTAACAAAATTGAAGAGCACATATCTGTGTTATCCCAACCAAATGACGAATATCTAACGCATTTAACGCCGGCAGACGTTTTGATTCCTAGTCCGTCCGTCTGATCTTCTATGTATATTTATGGATGTTCTTGTGAGGAAAAGTAGTGCTACAGATTACCAAACTTCTTAAAGTCGTAAATGTTATTATTCTCTGACCAAAGATTTCTGCATTTGCTTAAACAAAAATAAAAACATGTTATACATAAAATATTCATAAAATGTTCTTTAGGAATATTATTTAATCATATATTATTCAATTATAATTCATCAAATTATTTCCATATTTATGATAATGATTTATTAAATAATAAAAAACAATAATTTATTTAATTATTTAAAATATTATGATAAAAATAAATAACAATTCATACATGATTTTCAATACTATAATAATAAAAATAGTTTGCAGTATACAATTATAACTAATGGCAATACGAGACTACTTTCAATGAAATTTGATCCGTGTTGAATAATACTAAAAACTAATTTTTATGAAAAAATAGGCTGACATATTGAACGTATTTTGAGCAAGAATTTAATTAAACAAACAAAAACTAGCATATCAACATAAAAAAAAATATTACAAAATAGATGTGTTAGTATAATGTTTAAAAGAAAAAGGTATACATATTTAGATTCTAAAAATAATTAGAATTAATAAAATTAAGTTATTAATTTAAATTTAATTCATTTTTAAATTTATTTACAAAGATAGTATCAAGTTGAAAAATGTAACTTAAAAGCATTTATATAACTTTTAGAAAACAAATTAATTACACATAGAAATGATTCAGTATAAATAATAAACAATGTTCTGTACAAAATAAAATGTTTGAAAAAGAAAACATATTCTTCAATATAAGATAAAACTTTTTTTGTCCATTCTATTCAAATATCATATAAATATTTTAATCACTCTTTGATAATATATTTTGATTGATTCATCATAATTCCAGTATTAAAATAATATCCTATCGGCAATGGTATATTAACCATATAAATTCAGTAACTTACTTCATAATTTATACTAAATTATTTTATTATTTTACAATGGTGCAAAAAAAAATATATTTTTTTTTCATATATTTCTATTTCTATATTTGAAAAATTAAATTAAAAAAATTATTAAAATATGAATACATATTAATACACTGTGACTAGATTTAAAAAAAATTCAATGCTTTTTAAATATACAATTTATTAACACGTACAAGATACATTGATTTGAAAATTTTATATTGAATATACCAGCGTTTTCCAATTCATGGGCCACTACAAAATTGTCTAAATAGAATTGCTCTTTAAATGTAAATAAGTATAACAGAATATAATTTCTAAATATCAGAAAATTTAGTTGTCAAGATATCGCCTCAATAACAAGAAAAACAGAAAAATAAAGGATTAAAAAAAGACAAAAGAATTTCTACAGAAAAAATGTACAGTAATAAAATTACCAATTAAAAAAATTGTTTGAAAGATTATTCTAATCATCAGTTTTTGTAAAACAAAAAATTATCTGTCAAGATGAATATAACTATTAAAATTATTTTTCATAGAAAATTAGAATTCTCAGAAAATCATTAAAATTCAGACTGTATCATTAAAACTATTAGAAAATATATTTATATGGCTTTACTTAATTATAAGCAAATATCTTCACATTAGTTGATTAGGATTTAATTATACCTATATATTTTTAATATATTTGGACTTTATCAAATTTTTCCAAATTATCATAAAAGTAACATTGAAAGTTTAATTCTATTATTATTTTAAGTAAAAAAAAAAAAAATAAATGACTAACTATTCCAGGAATTAATTTAAATACATATTCAAACTATCTTAATGAAAATTATATAATTTAATAAGTATAAAAAGATATCAGTTAAATAAGATTATTAAACAGATTTAGTTCTCAATGAAGTTAAACAATTTTAATTTATTAAAAAAATTGTTAAAATGGATCCAAAAACATAC
Source organism: Sipha flava (assembly GCF_003268045.1). NCBI lineage: Eukaryota > Metazoa > Arthropoda > Insecta > Hemiptera > Aphididae > Sipha > Sipha flava. Next base: position 526,334 of record NW_020272843.1, read on the forward strand.
TTCAATTCATTTTTATTTTAGGTATCATAATTTAAATAAAAATATTTTCAATTAAACAATCATACTTTTTGCCATATTTTTTAAAATACCAATGTGATACATTAAAGTTATAATTAATTGAACCGATAAATATAATAAATTATTAAGTAAATCAAAAAATAGCATTTGGTAAGATACTTTTTAAAAATCAATTTACAATTTAAAACAGCATAACAAATATTTTTTAACATAAAGACTGTTAAAAAATTCAAACATATCTAATACAATCTAAAAATATCATTAAAATACTTGATATTAATCAAGTATTAGTTGATAATATAAAGTCAATTTATCACTTCAGTCTGTTAAATATTAACTTACACCTTTAAAATTATAGACCTTGATATTAAGTAATATAGAAAGATACATTTTTTGTAAGCACTGATGGCTTAGCAAATATATAATCATTTGCTAAACGATCTTGTCTAGTTACTTTTGCTGTAACTATGTATCCTTTTTCTTCTAAGTATGCTCTTACTCCATCATCACCTTCTTTAACATGAAAAAATTCCACTGATAAAGTCTGAAAATATATTTAATAAAAATGAATAATAATTTATTACAATAATCATTACTAAATAGAATTAACTGGCAATGAACATATTAAGTTTGTTAGATTTGTTTTTTTTAGACATAAAAAGACATAGAGGATCAAAATAAACAAATGTTATCAACATAATACCACAGATTATATGAATAATAATAATAATAATATTCAAAATATTATCAACAAAAGAAAATTATTTAAAAAAATAATAACTTAAAATACAGAAATCCCATTTTTTATTATTCCTCAGTTATTACTCGACCATTTCTAGTCCATCATTATACCATAATCTATTAATAAGACACATATAACAACTAAACTTACTTTAATATCAATTTTGTCAAATGGAATAGTTTTTATTACATTTAATTCGGATCCTTCGACATCTAAGCTGAAATAATCGATTACAGTTACATTTAACGCTAGGAGATATGTATAGAGTGGAAAACATTGAACATTTACAACAGGAGATGTTTTTTTTTCAATATCATTTGATATAACTTCGTCTTCAACAACTTCATCATTTGCTATACGACCCATATTACTTCGTTGAAGAAATGATACCTTAAAATTAAAAATCAAAATTAATTTTTTCTATACTGAAAAATATAATAATACCGCCTTAAATTCAAATAATAAACTTACTATTTCAGGATAAGGATTAACACTAAGACAAGATGGTGATAAATAAGCTCTTCGTCCTTTTTTTAACATTTTAATGAAATTTAAAGGATCAGCTTCAATAAGTAGCCCTGTCCAACCATAATACCGTTCAAAATATAATGTATTAGATCTAGTTTCACCATCCAAAGCTCCACATTCAATAAAAAACCCTCCTTTCTAAAATTAAAATAAATTAATGATTACATTTAAAAAAAAATTCTAAGTAGTTCATTACTGTATAATCAATAATTTTTGCTATTTCCATAGCTTGTCCCATTGATGGATCAATTAATGACCTGTCTGATAGATTATAACGTATTCTTCTACCTTTGCTTTCTTCAGCAGGTTTAACGAGAAAATGATCTCGTAATTTTCGTATAAGATTAGGGTCATCCATAGATACTTTTGGACCATTCAAACCACTATCTATAACAAAAAATGTATTATGTATATTATATATTTATCATATCTAGTACTAAAAATAATAAGTAGTTAAAATACTAAAAACATTATTTTATATCTGGTTTTTACAAACATTCATGTATAATTCATGAATTATAACTAAAACTCAGATAAAATTAAAATATAACTAGAAAATTCGCAATAGATAATTTATTTATATAATAAAAAGTACATGTGCAATCAAATCAATATATAAACACATTTTAACAAATCAATAAATGAGTATAATATTGAAAATTGAAAGACATATCGAAATGAAAGAATGTTTATTAAACTAACTGGTAAGAGCCAATGAGAATGCAGTATTTGGAAAAAATTGAGAGTAAAGTTGATTGTGCACACATAACTTTTTTCAAACTCAACGAATTTAAGCAGTTAATAGCTCAAAAAAAAGAGCTTGATTCACCGAGTGTTCTGAGAGTCAAACAATCAAGAGCCATTCATTAAAAGAGGAGCTATGAGAATTTAAATTGCTTGAATTAATGTGTCTCATAAAAAATGTACAGGGAAGAATCGCGTTTGAGTATAACTTGAATAAGGTGGGAGTTGAGTAAATTTCAATGATTGATAACATGATATGTAACCTAATCAGTGTCTAAATACCTTTCGTTTAAAAAAAAAAAAAAATGGAAGAAATCATCCGGTAATAACGGCCAGACGGACTTTAGTTTTCATACATTTTTTTAATGTATAAGTTACGCTTGAGTCAAAATATTTAATTATGAATTTTAAATGTATATTTATGACTAGGACTGGGATTTCGTTGCACTGTGCATTTTTTCTGAAGCTTTCTGTACAATGCTTGTTGTTACAAATATGTTTTAGATATTTTTAAATTAGAATAAGAAATTTTATTTTGCATTTTTTGAAATTTTTTGATTTTAAGGTCATTTTTTGAAATTTTTAGGGTATTTTAAGGGTTTTTAAGTCATTTTTGGTGTGTTTTAATTTAAAATTGTAGATTATAGATTTTTTCTACCGATGGATTAGTGTTGTTGTGTGAGGTATGCAATGTAAAAGTTGCTGTTGAAAAACATTTTACCATACAACAACATATATCAAAAAACAAACATGTTAATGGAGTACAACTAAGAGAACAAATTGAAGAACAAGAAAAAAATATATATATTTACAATAACTTATTGGGGAACAACATGAGGCACGCTCTCGTGATTTACTGTAACAATAAAGAAAAATTTTTAATTTATTAATATATGAAGTAAAATAAAATACTTATGTACATGCAATGTAATTTTTTTAAATTTTAAAGGCATTTTCTAATGCATTTTTTGAGTTTTTTAAGTCATTTTTGCATTTTTTTAAGATCATTTTTTGTTATTATTAAGGACATTAAAATCCCAGCCCTATTTATGACTCTACAGTAAAATTAAAAAGAGTAATTTTAGTAATATTTATTTTTAACAGAAGATAATATAGATTCAATACTACCAAGAGTTTCAGAATGGTAGTTTGATCATGATAATTTATTTGCTTCTTTGTATATATTTTGCAGATTACTTTGTTTAGAATGCATATATTGGCAAATTTGAATGGCATATTTTAAATAATTTTTTCATGAAAAAATATATTTATTTACAAAATGTAATTTATATTGTAATTTTTCTGGAACACATTCACTTTAAAAAATCAAAAATATGGACAGTTCTTTTAACTATTTTAATATATTATTTTTTAAATTCCATTTTTTAAATTATATAATTTCCAACAAATCCAACATTTCTGGTCTTTACTGTCTAATAAAATCTACTTTTTAATTTTATCACACATTATTTCTGATATTTCTTTCCACTTTATCCATCCATACTTTTTTTTCCTACTTTTTCTTTACATTCTTCTCAAAATCACCATTTCTTTATACCGATCCTAAGAACTTAACTCCAATTAACAATTAACAATACTCCGAGTAGTAATTTGTATTTTACTTCAACTAATGCTCAATAATTTTACTTAGAGAACTATTTTCTCTATATTTTAGCTCTTCATTTATTTTTACAAGGACTTCTTTCACAAACAATAATTTCATTCCATGAATAATTATTTTATAAATTGATTATTAACTAAAGTCTCAAATTTACTAATAAACAATAAATAAACTGTACGTAAAATAAGATAGAAAGAAAATAATATTAGCTACAGACCAACAAGGAATACACAATAGACACTTATTGGTTCTTTACCCTCTAATTATTAAGTCATGTAAAAAATTCTAATATTACAAGAATTAACATGTAAGTATCTAAGTTCTATATAAATCACAAATGTATAGTCATAAAAATATAGTAGGTATCTATATAATTAATGAATGATTAAATTCCTTACCTTTGGAGTAGTTATAAAAGGTATTGAACATTTCTGGAAGAAAAAGATAAAATAATATTTAAGTGAAACCAATGTAGCCAACGAAAAATGTATGGACTTACCATCGTAGCTTTTTAAATCATTTTCCTTGTTGTATTTCGACGTTAAAACATTGATTAAGCAGACAACTAAAAACGCTAGTATGAAATACAGGCACAGCTTCTTCGACAAACGTTTCATTATTCAGAGGATTGAAGTCAATTCCGTTTTCAGAGTACTTCACCCAATTTTAATCTTTTTTCTATAACTTCACCTGAGCCCTTTAATCACTCGAATTCGGAAAAACACATTAAACGAGTTACTACTGACAACAATGACATCACTGTTGTTCACATATGAACAGAATCATCCCGTCAGTTATCGTACACAGACGTATAGAGGAAAGGCTTACTGCTACAAAAATAATCGAATGCCCGTTAACGAGTGGGTTTCATCACACGGTTCACAGCGCAACGTGAAACAACATGACACCGCTCGTGGTAAATTTCAATACATTTAAACGACGAAGATAAGTAAGAGAAATATTACCAGTAAAAGAACAAGGCGCAATAGTCTCGTATAGTGTACCAAGTGTTAATTAAGTAATAACAAAATAAATATTAATGTCAATTGAAATAAAAATATTATTAAATTTTTTTGAACAATGTTAATTATTAGAGAAATGTGATAACTAATATGTGCCTTCCGTTCGCGTTATCTATGAGGAACGTTTAAATACAGGAATGCACCGCTGATTATGCGCATGCGCCATTATTATCTATGTTGAAAAACCCCTGTAGAAGGGGCTAATTAGAATAATAAATATAACTGATATAATTAGATAATTAATTAGATAATTATATATAATTAGAATAACAAATAATAATTCTAATCAGAATACTTTCACGGTTCCTTAGCCGGTCGTAAGAGGCGACTAAATGGGTTAAATATGTCAAATTGACAGCCGGTGTAAAATTTTGTCAAATAGTGGAGTCCGAAACAAAACTTAGACGGTTTGTCCCATCTTAGATTTGCGCGGGGACTACAAGTGAGAGAAAGTATCATAGAGGTGAATGAGGACTAGATGATAAAACCGGAGTTGCCCGATTGCGGCCCGAATCCAGGTAGTCGTATTTTATCCCAAACACAAGTATCCCGATTGCGTCCAGACAAACATTGGTTCACAAAATGTTTAATATTTATTTTAAAAGTATGATTATAAGATTGCAGTAACAAATAGTAAAATAGTAAAATAATAAATTTTTTACAATATAAAAAGATATGAAATACAATTATGTCAGTAAATAGTCAATAAATAGTCGAATATTAAAATAATAAATTGTCTACAATAAAAAAATAGTTAATAGTTGTTGTATACATATATGGAAATTACCACGCCGAATATTGGTTATCGTGTGAATCGTGATTATGATAGTTGATTACGATGTCAAAATACGTATCGGACGCAATTGGGATATTTATTTGGTTTTGATAACCAATCGGGATAGGTGAAAAGGTAAAAAGGTTACTTTGGGCCGCAATTGGGTGACGCCCGATAAAACAAGACATAAATAGGGGCTTCTGGGCCACCCTTACCCTCAGTCCACCTGCAGTACTCAACACCCTCAGCCACCGCCATCACACCTATAGACCACCCTCAACCTCAGCAATAACCTATACCTCTGACGGCGAACAGCCTCAACCGCTACCGCCCAATCATTTACGTAACCTATCTTTATTATACCACCTCCATATTACTAAGTAAATATAAAAAAACGGTTAATGAAAACAAATTGAAATTTTTCTAGCGTTATGAATGATAAAAAAGAAATAATTTATGGTTAATAAAGAATTTTATTAAAGTTGATGAAGAAAAAAAAAAGAAAAAAAATTAAAATAAGAATTTTATAATACTTCTGAGTATATGATGTTTTTTGTTATATTTCCTGTTGAAATAAAAACATAAGATGATTCGGGTCCCCAGTTCGAGAAAATACCACGTATATATGCCCATGTGAAAAGCACTCTGTACGAAGATCTACGCCAACGTACTTGAATGTTTGACCTTGCGCTTTGTTTATGGTAATGGCAAAAGAAACTTTAACCGGGAATTGAAGCCGTTTGAAAGAAAACGGCAATTCAGAGGGAATCATGGGAATTCTTGGAATAAATGCAATTTCTCCTTTCGCTGGCCCTGTAAGAATTACAGCTTCTATATTATTATTTCGCAACGATTTTATTTGAAATCTTGTACCGTTACATAAGTTCGGTGGTTGAAGATTACGTAATAATGTAATTGGATCACCAATTTTTAATTTTAGCTTATGCGGAGGTTATTATGAGGTAGATTATTCTACAAATTCTTGTAATCGGTTATTATCGTAAGAACGCAAAATTGAGAATTCAAAAGGATCAGATGCATTTTCATTTCGAACAGGTGAGTTCATTCCCAATTCAGTTAAATATTTTTCAGACAGACAAACAACTTTATCTTCTATTTCAATCAATCCTCTATTAAATATTTCATCAGAAAAAGTAAATTGCAAGTCATTTAATCGAGTGCGCTCTGTATGAAGAATATCTTCACAAAAATCATTTCTGAACTGTTCCCACAAAGATTGAGGTTCAGATGGTTGGCAGAAAACTATGATTATTGCGAATAATTCTCTTAATTTTGAAGAACTTTCTGAAAGAGTTGCATCCGCTAGAGCATTATTCCATTGCTCGTCATTTTCTAAAAGCCCAAGAGCAAAACAGGTAGCTTTAAAAGTCGCGTGAATGACTCCATCAAAGGCCTTCAAGCTTTCAAATGAAGTAGGACCTTGTACATAATTTAGTAACAATATTAAATGGAAGCACTCACTTTGATTTGGGTGAATCGTGTAAATTCTACCAATGGTAGTGTCCATTTTTATTCCTGGCCAACCTGGAACATCTTTTCCCCGTCTTATCTTTAACCAGCCTTTGCTATCATCCCAGGTATAATAAGAAGGAACTTCATGAAAGAACAGTGTTTTCGCAAAATCATCATGTGAACACAGTTCAAAAAATGCAGTTAGTGTCGTTTTTCTTGGATTTTCAATAACTTGATGAAGATTATTAGCATTAAAGAAAACACGCTGTCCATTTTCTAGATGAACAGCCAAGTGCTGAACTGTCGGATCTCTATCATGGATTTCAAAATTGAAAATTCTCCAGAACGCTTTAGAAGTACATATGTATCGACCATTCAAATAATTTATAATCTCATCGTTTCCATGATTAACAGAAAAAGTAGCTCTATCTGAGCACTGGACAATACGGTACAACCCAGCGGTTGTTAACCACGATTTCTGTTTGACCACGAACTTTTAATATTGCAGTATAACCTCCATCATTTGGTGATCTCCGTCGGTAAGTCGGATAACCATCATCTCCAGTTTGAGTATGCTTGACCAATTTGTGAGGGTATTTCTTAGTACATTTTCCATTATTCATACATGGCGATCTAATATTTACTCGCCGAATGGGCCATGAATCATATTCTTGCATACTATTTCATAAAGTATAGGATCTCTGTCTTTGTTTGGTATCTTGGCAGAAATAATTTTATCAATATCATCTGGCTGAATTTTCGTTTGTAACCACAAAAGAATGTGGCAGTGTGGCAAACCTCGTTTTTGCCATTCAACAGTGTACCATAAACATAACAATTTACATCTCCGAAAATATATTTATTTTTTAATACATGCATAAACTTTTTTAGTTTGAGATGAAAAACTCTAGAGATTATATCGTGTCTATCCAATGATTTTTGGTCCTGAAATAATTCATTTTTTATTTCCGGCCATTCCGGGTTGCATGTGAAAGTAATAAATAAATCTGGACGGCCAAATTTACGAACATAAGTCATGACATCCTGATTTTTTTCATACATGTAACGTGGGGAGCCAGTATAAGAGGAGGGAAGAATTACTTGTTGCCCCACGTTATTAGCATTAATATTTGCATCATTGTTAACAGCATCTCGGAGGTGAACATAATCATCCGCACGTAGTTATTTTTGATGGTTACGAATAAAGTGTAGTCTTTCAGAAATCATTTTTGCCATTATATCTACGGCGAATTGGCTGAATAATGTTTTGTAATAATGTAGATGATTTAGACTTGTTTCTCTAACCATAAACCTATAAGAATAAAATTGCATGCAGGAGACAGTTTTTGTTCGATTTTGGTTATTTTTCTGTAAAATATTAATGTGATAACCGTCTTCGCCTCTAGTATACATCAATAGACATTGCAGTGCATCATAAGATCTATTCAATTCGGAAACTCGACTCAAGTGTCCACTCCGACCGTGCAGAACTATATCTCTGGGACCTTTATCTTCATTAACTAATAATACAGCTACTTCATCGATGGTAGGTGCATTATATTGACCTCTGTGTTCATCTTGAGGAACTCTGTCAGCATGAATAATTAACTTAAAGTTTTGCCACTCATCAAAAGACCTCGACTCCAGATTAGATCTGAAGCTGTGTATGAGGTGATTATTTTCACGCAAAACTGTTTGCAATGATTCAATGAGACCTCTTTTTAAATTTGGAATTATATTTGTTCGAATAGATATTTGATCCGATTCTGACATAAAATACATTTGTAAAAATTTAGCATTATTTCCAATTTCGGGTAATAAACTACCTATTAAATGATGCACTTGACCCTGAATTTTAAAAAAGGGCATGAAGTTCCCTTCAGCTATTTCGTTTGCTCCAAATTATGTAATTTGAAACAGAGTATTATACCGTCTAGAATTATCAAAGAAATGTTTTGATAGATGGTGAGAATTATCAATTAAACTTTTAATTAGGTCTGGAAGATCCTCAAATTGGTGTAAAACAACTTTACCGTCAGCGCAGCAAAGTCTATGGGTTTCATCTTTCCATTTTTTTTGCATGGCACTTAGGACATAATATAGTCATTCGTCCAATTTGAAGCGCTTTAATATTTAAATAATCAATCTCGTATTGATATACGCACAATATAGGTACAATTGTTTTTAATTTTTTATGAACTTTTATGAACTTTTTTACTGACAAAAGTGGTACTAAAACCTTCAGCAGAGTGTCGGGTTTCAGCCAAAAAAAATTTCAGCCAAATCGGTTTAGTAGTTTTCTCGATTAGCGCGGTCTAAGAATAACCCTTACAATTTTATAATAGTATAGATAGATAGATAGATTTCATCCGTCTGATTGAAATTTGCAAAGCGCATTCTATCAATCGCGCCAACTGTCAAACGATTGACAGTTAAGTCAAATATTATGTCAAAAGATTACATTAGAAAAGTTTACAAGCTCTAGAATATCTTTTTTAACAAACATCAATAAGAATGTTTCTAATTTTGATTGACCCAAACAGTTTAAAATATATTTAAGTGTAAAAAATGTTTTTTTACATCTAACTGACCTCTGAAGTCGATTGTCTGGGAACCATGAACATCCAACATCAAAATTAGACATAGGTAGTTTGGTCTATTCTATGACATCTAGAGGTTAAATCGTAGAACCTTTAGGATTTTTAGTCTGTATTTCTGTACATTAGAAAAGAGAATAAACACCTTAGAAACATGCCAATACATGATTGTTATCATAATATGTATTTTTTAACCTTATCAGTAAAACGAATGCTACCAATTCGTTGAACTAATTATTAAATTCTTTGAATATTTTGTTCAAATTTTAAATGAAATAGAAATGGAAGCATGTCATGTAGTTATTTGTACGATTTTTTTATTTTATGTAATAATTTCGACGAAATGTTTTGTAGAAAACTTAGAGATTGTTAATATTAAAGGCATATCAATAGAAAGTAAGTTCTATTTTGTAACAGATTTTTAAATTAATTTAGTTTACTATTATCTGTAATGTATTCTGTATAATGTAAAACCAAAATCGAACATTTTTACAAATATTTCCTGATTAGCAAGTATATGCTTATGTTAATTTTTCCCTTGATACATTTATTATAATTTTGAAATAATATATTTTAAATCATTCTGTTCCATGAACTATTTGCTAAATGTTGATGCATATGTTGTTTATTTATTTAAACTTTTTAATATTTTAGTATTACCATTAAATATTGTTTTAATATTACTATAAATCTGTAGAAACAAAAATAATCTATCAATACATTTTTATTAAAACTGACATGACATTTGATCAAAACGTTATATATCTATATTACTAATACAAGAATAAAATATGTATATAGTTACTCATTTCATTGGGGTTTAGATGCAAAGTTTTATGCACCTGGAAAACGTTTTACATGTTTAGATGGTTCACTTACCATTCCGTATTCATATATTAATGATGATTATTGTGATTGTTTTGATGCAAGTGACGAACCAAGTACTTCAGCATGTCCTAATGGTACATTTTACTGTACAAATAAAGGAAGTCTACCTTTTATTATACCATCATCACGTGTAAATGATGGGATATGTGGTATACAGTTTATCATTAATTATATTAAGACATCTATTAATTATGATTAATTTAATACTATTTTTTAGATTGTTGTGATGGTTCAGATGAATGGACTAATAATGTACAAAAAGGGAGGTGTTACAGTTCTTGTGAAGAATTGAATCATGCAACTAAAATAGAAGCTAATAGAGTAGACAATTTATATGCAATTGGGTTTAAAATAAGAGCAAAACTAGTTACTAAAGGCATATATCTTCTAAAACAAAAAAAAGTAAGTGTTTAATTTTTGCATATGTTTATATTCTACATGTGTATTGTAACAATTAGAAAATAAGTTCTCCCAAAAAAGAGTAAATTATATCTTTTCACTTGTCAAATAATATGTTTTTATTTGAAAATTATATACAATACAATTATAATTATTCAAACTGCCTTCTAAGAATAGACTTGAGTGTGCTACTACTGCAGTTTTAAGTATGAAATTTATAACAAAAAATCAACAACAAATAATTTAGTTTGTTGGATAGGTATTATAGTTTTTGAAAACTTATACATCATAAATAATATAAATCAGTGGCGCAACCAGGATTGGTTTTCTGGTGGGGGGTTGTGAATTTAGAAAAAAATCAGCATTTTCTGCAGATTTTTGGTAGGGATAAGGAAGTAAGATTAAATTAGGTTTATGAGCAAAATATTTAAATTACAAATTAAACTGTTTAACTTCTATTTCATATTGTGATACCACAAAAAAAAGTATTATACAATCGACTATTGAGAAATCGTAATAGCAAAGTCATTGATGTTTTAAAGTTGAACAGAACGTTGAATTTTTGAACGTTCCATATTGTCATGTTATTATTTTTATCAATTATAATATTCATATTTCATATCAATCAGCCATTTCGCGTCTTCAAGGTAAACCATTTTTTTTATACGTAGAATTTGTAAAAACCTCAGAAAAATTTTGGGAGGTCACAACCCCTAAACCCCACCACTAGTTGCACCACTGATATAAATAATTATGAAAACCAAAATGATGAACACAATGTTTATGTAAGATCATAATAAGATATCTTGTATATTAAATAAAAAATGTACTGCATAATTCTTCTTTATGGTGTTTTAAAAGTTTCAACTTCCACTGTCAAAAATGGATTATATAAACTTATAACTAAATAAGGAGTAAGATCCTTTATACTTTAATATTAATAATATATATAATATATTTAAAATTTCAAAACTGACTTAATAAAATTATATATAGGTAAATAAAAGTAACAATATTGTGTTTTGTTATTAAGAATAAAATGTTTCAACTTCTTGCTTTAAAAAGAAATGCTCAATATATCAGAAGTAATACAATGAAAAATAAAGAAAAAGCTGAAGCAAAAAAAAAAAAAGCTATTGAAGAGGAAAAATTAAGACAACAAAATGAAGCATTTAAAATATTTAGTGAAATAGACTCTAACAAAAACAATAAGTACAATAAAATTTTATCTTAAGTTTTTAGAGGATCAAATATGTTATTTTATTTAGTTAAGTTTTAAAAATACTTTATATAGAATTGAAGTGGACAAATTAATTGCTTACAATATTGTTGATCAAAATCAAGATGATTTCGTCTCACAAAATGAAAGTAACGTAAGTCAAACTAAAGTCTTAAAATCTTTTTAAAAATTGAACTTAACTAAATATGTCTATAACACTGTTGATAATATTTGTATAGAATTTTATGGAGGGTAAAAAAATTTTTGATCTAAATGATTTTATGTCAAATGGTTGGAAGTGTTTAAAACTATTAAGGTATAAAACACCTAAAGAGATAAAACATCATCCATCTATACTTGAAGTCAAAAAAGATAATCTAATTCAAGATAATAAATATCATATCAATAATGAAACGGAAGAATATAATGTTGAAACTGTCAATGTTAAAGAACTATTATTTACTGAAAAAACCAAAATCATAATTCATGGTAATTTATTATTAATTTTAATAGTTATATGAAACATATAATCAAAAGTATACTGTGTGTATAATTTATTTAAGTCATGTTATAGAGTGTAGTTAAAAATTTATTGTCGAGCATTAATGTAAAGTATGCCTATAAAATTATATTTGAGGGAAGATTAAAAGATTTTAATTTTAAAAGTGATTTTAGATAGACTTATAAAACCACTAATCAGCAGTGGCTTATTGATTTATATGATATTGGATCCGCCCCTGGTTGGGCCCCAATTTTAAGAATATATCTCAGAGCCCTCGGCGATTTCCGGGTATCTGAGTGGGCCAGACCAACACTGCTTATAACATATGTTTTTGTTAAAAAATTATAGATAATTATTCAATATGTACTATAGTTTATAGTTTTAATCTTGTTTCAACCGTAAAGATGGTGTCAATTTAGGGATATTTCAAAAAAAAAATGCTCAAACTAAGTTAGACTTTTATTAAAATTTCTCTAAGTACAATTAATTAATTCAACAAACGGTCTGGCGTGGAGGTGCTTGCTAAACAAGTATAAAAACACATCTAAATAGTGGTCTGTTCGGACTACCTTATATACCCCGTTCTTATGGGATAATTGACCCGGATATAGTTAATATTCTATATCCCCTTTGGACAGTATCAACTATCTAATTTTATAACACCTTACATAGCATGTTTTTTATGTTGTCTTGGCTTTTTGCAACAACCACTTAGTTTTATGTGTCTTCTCTGTAAATCTGGATATTCATAAAGATATATATATATTATATTACATGCTGTATTATATGATGCTCCCATGCAATGACCTACATTGTATATATCTGTAAGAGTCGTAACCTACGTATGTATGTCCGTAACAATCTATTAATTAGAGTAGCTACTGACAATATTTGACAATACGCAATCATACTTATTTTATCACACTAAGAAAACCACATCCGCACAAATTAACAGTACATATGTAATACACATTTTAATAATTTCATTTGAAAGGTATGCTAAAAAGTAGGCAGTCCAAAAAAAAATTTCAGCAGGCCGATATAGATTATACCAGAATTTAAATTAAAATAAAGTAATTAAAACAAAAAAATACTTACTGCTGATCAGGGCCGTGTTAAGGGGGGGTCAAAGGAGACAATTGCCCCCGGGCGCCGTAGTTTTTTAAATGTAAGGGGGCGCCCTTATCTGCACTTAATATGCTACCTGTGCCCAGTGGCCCCGTAAAAAAAATTTTGCCCCGGGGCGCTGAAATGTTTGACACGACTCTGCTGACTAAATCACTAAATATTAATGTGTACTGTATACTAGATAAATTATGTTATTTTTGATTTGATGGTTTGATTATTATTAGTTATCCTAATTTTATCAATCATAATATCATAGAGCACATTATTACATGGTACAATAATGCCACAGAGTATACTCTGTGCATAATGCTAATATTGAATCTATTTATGAAATTAATGTCGGTTATCTTTGTTTACCATGGAGAATACCTAACAGTGCTGTAGCTTGCTGCTGTCGACCAGCTGTTTGTGGTTGGGGGGATGACTGGTTGAAGAAAACAGGCTACAGAAATCTTTATCACTTTCGTAACCAGAATAAAATATATGTGGAAAAATATATAAGATTATAATTGATTATTGATTATTACATATTAGGTAATAATATGTAATAGAAAAATTGAAATCAGGATCACAGGATTCCATTTGTTGATACGGCGCAGAAAAATTGGATTCAGGCCAAAATACAGTGTTTGGAAATTTTAGGTATGCACTGGCATACCCTGCATACCTCAAATGACGCTCCTGATTTTAATTCTTACATGTAAACTTGATTATTATAATACATCAGTGGCGTATACATAACTTTTGTATTGGAGGGTTCATGTACAAACAAATCGTTTTTATCATTATATAATATATTGTTATATTATTTACATTATATTTATTATATCATTATTTTTTTTTACGTTTCTAACGCCCTCACACTGAGAACATTATTTTATAACATTTAAAAAAAGACCTAGAGGGGATTTGACCACCAAATCCCCCCTTGTATACGTCACTGTAATACATATATTACTAATCAGTGCATTTATTGTTTTCATAATGTAAATATAATTATTTCTAATTTGTTTCTAGAGTCAAAAGAAGCTCACAAACTCTTTGAAGAAGCTGACAGAAAACTTAAGGATATTCAGAGAAAAATATCTGATCTTCAAAAATCATTAATTAACAATTATGGTTTGGAAAATGAATTTGCTGCTTTATATGAGCAATGCTATGAACTTACTAATCAAGAATATACATACAAATTATGTTTATTTGAAAAAGTAATGGAAATAATTAATTACATTTTTAAATTAGTAATATTAAAGTATACTGTATTCTTATTAGGTAACCCAAAGGTCTGTAAAAGGAGGTTCTGAAGTGAACCTAGGTGTTTGGAAGGATTGGGTCAATTTTTCCAATAATGACCCAAAATATCATACTATGTTATATGATAAAGGACAATACTGTTTAAATCATTATCAAAGGTTTACTTTTGTAAGTATTTTCATACTTTTAATGTATGAATAAAAATGAAATGAAGTTTTAAAGAAATTATACTATTTTACAACTTATTAGTTACATGAATATACATTGATTATAAAAAATATATAAACTATATTATAATTATTTTAATAA
Organism: Sipha flava; assembly: GCF_003268045.1. Lineage (NCBI taxonomy): Eukaryota > Metazoa > Arthropoda > Insecta > Hemiptera > Aphididae > Sipha > Sipha flava. Next base: position 541,553 of record NW_020272843.1, read on the forward strand.
CATAATCTAATTATAACAGGTGCACTTGAGTTGTGGTTTAAAACCTAAACTTATTTCAGTAACCGAGCCTAATCACTGCGAATACTCAATGGAATTTGAATTACCTTCAGTATGTGTAAGGCAAGATGCTAAATACTCCAATGAATTTAAACGAGAAGAATTATAACCAGTTATTTTTATATTCTACATTTTTAGTATTAATACTATAATAATTTATTGTAATTTTTAATTGTTATTACAATGAAAAATTAACATTTTCTAAAATGTTTTTTAGTGATCACTTCATACGATGATATTGTATTAAATTGTATATAACGTGTATATAGATGCAAATAGCAAATTGTTTTAAGCTGTACAATGTTACCACTACTAATGATCAAATAAAATTGTAATTTTTTGTTTTAATCTTGATTTTAATTTAGTTGAACTATACATCAGAAGACGATTAATAATTTATTAATATATGAATCAGAAATTTGATGTAAAAAAATATAAAATTAAAGCAATTAGAAGCAGCGTATTTATTTCACATTGTAGACCTAAAAGCCTGACAAGATTACGCATACTTAAAATCATCATAATTACATTTTGTAAAAAGATTTGAGTGGATTCACCTTTTTTCTAGGTTAATGTGGAAATCGATTTTTGATATTTGTTTAAAAATTGTCTTTAAATCTTACTTGAGTTTCTCAATTTTTTTTTAATTTTTAGATTTACTTTAGTGTCTTTTTTTAAGAATGTTAAACAGTGATTTTAAAATCGACTACGACAATAACCTAGAAAAAAAGGTTGATCAACTCAAATCTTTTTACAGAATTGAAATCCGATCATTTGGAGTTGACTTTTCGAAGCTTCATTCGAAGCTGTCAAGCTTGATAAATTTTCAGAGTTTCTTATTCGAGGAATAGTAAGTTCCTACACCGTAAAAATCAGGTACCTATGTAAGTTCCTACATGGTAAAAACCAGGTACATATGTAAGTTCCTACACGGCGGAAAAAGGTGTAAATATGTATATACAAATAAATATATAATAAATATAATGATACAATATAATAAAAATCGCATAACGCATTTTCACAAATAAGTATATAAAAATTAGATTTGTTATTGAAACTTAATACGCTGGTATAGCGTGGTATAGCTATTTAATACAACTATACATTCAAATATACTTAATTTAAAGCAAAACGTAATCACTAAAAAATACGACAAGCTACAAGCTGATAATAGTATCCCGATTCCCGACTCGACATATTTACGACTTTTCACCATAAACTTGATTTTGGTTTGATAATCTTAAAATGACTTATAACTATACGCAGTAAAATGTACATCTAGTTATTTTTCTTAAAATTTTTGTTAGTATTGTTCGAAACATCCGTGTGTCCGTACATATCCGTCTATACTAATCATATACAGTTACCTATTCAAAGTCAAAATGAGCGAGAATGTATCATTCATGTTGAGTGAAAAAGGCAACGAACTGCTAGTTTTAAATGATTTTAAATTTTTTGAACATCATACATCCAAAAAAAATGAAATTACATGGCGTTGTGTTATAAATAAGTGTAGTGCAAAAGTTTATACTTTGGGTCAAAATGCCCAATTAATATAGATAAATTGTGTTTTGGTCACATTCATGCAAGTGATGCCACTTTAAAACAGCAACAAATTAGTAATTCTTGCAAAAAAAAAGCTGTAGACTCTATAGTTGAAAAACCGTCAAAAATAATACGAAAAGAAGTATCAAATTATGCTAACGAAGGAGATTTAATTGCACCCGACTTAAAACTCATAGCAAGGAATATTCATAATGCATAAATGCATTGTTTTCCCAAACTGCCGACATCAAGAAAACAAGTTCACCTATTTGGGTTTTATTTCAAACTAGCTGAATTATCCGTCATTGCCGGGTTTAAGTAAATAAATGTATGTAACCTGCCAAGATTAAATTTTGTTAAATCTATTGAAATTTAAATTAATTAAGATTTTTGAAATAATATTTTATACATATTAATTTAGCTTTTAAGAAATTTTAGCACTAAAGGTTCAAAATAAATGTTTTACTAATAGTTTTTCAATATGTTATCTACAAAACTTCTTTGTAGACAATGTTCTTCACTGATCTATTAGGCGACAAAATCACGTCAAAAAATATTAAACCGATTTCAACCTTTTAAATTCAAAATTTCGAAAAATCCTTTCTTAGCGCACGTCTTCATCATAATAGCTATCTGTATGCCAAATTTCAGCCAGATCCGTCCAATGGTTTGAGCTGTGCGTTGATAGCAGTCAATCAGCTTACTGTTTTATATATACAGATAAAGATAATACAAATGATTATACGGATACTTTAAATTCACATTATAATACTATATTCCATCAGAAATCAAGTTGAAAATGTTGAAATTCAATTGCATGATCAAGATATGTAGTCAAAATTAAAAGACAGTCAAACATTTAAAGCAAAGGAAAAAGTTGTTTCTGATAACATATGATATTAGTGCATTTAACGAACATATGTACAAAATATGATAATACATTTTCGAATAAAACTGATTCGTCAGATATTCTTCAAATGGGATTGAAGTTTAAAATGTTTCCTAAATATATAAAGCTATACCTTAATAGTTTGGAACTCGACTTTTTACAACTGATGAACGACCGTGGTGCAGTTGTTACGCTTGATAAGCCTGATAAACCGAAAATTAGACGATTAAAAATTGTTGACGACATTATAAAGAAATAAAGAATATTTTGAAATTAAACATCAATAATAATATTAAAACGAAAACAAGCGTAAATAAACCTTTAACTGTTATTATAACTGTTGATTTTAAATATTCTAAATCACAATATATAAATTATATTTTACAATAATAAAGACAAGATATCAATACGCCCTTGTGAAATATATATTATTCAATATGTGCAATTGAACATTCAATTGGTTTTACCATTGATTATAGAATAGATTCTATTCTATAATCAATGGTTGTACGTTACTTAAAAATCTATAAATATAAATGGACAAATGAAAGTCTTTCGAGTGCCATCGAAAATCTCACGCGTGCCAACCTTGGCACGCGTGCCACTTATTTGTCACCCCTGATCTATGTGGGGTACCGCGACGGCGCGCCGGTGCTTGTCCTCCGGTAAGACTTAATAGGTAACATATGGGTTATTATAAACACCAGACTGCGATACGTCAGTCGTCGCGTTATCACGCGGCCGCGTTATCAGTGCACGTATTACACTTGCGTACGAGCGTTTATTACCTAATACTACGACATCGACCACCACACACGGTCACTGTGCACTGTCGATAAACTCATGCTGTAGAACTGTTCGCGGCCGTAACTTAGCGGACAGCCGAACAACAACAATAAACGTGAGCCCCGTGTGCCGTGCGCGTCTATGTTGCAGTGCTCGTTTGACGCACACGCGCTCGCACGTACACACACACGCACACTCAAGCGTGCGCGCGCGCGCGCGCACGCGAGCGAAACGTTATTGCACCCGAAGTTGGTGATCGTCGGTGCTTGGAGTATCACGGTCGTTGTAGTACATTGGTGCATTTGCATCAAGTGTTGGACACGTTCCGTATCACTTCATCCTGTCTAATAGTGCTGGCCGGACGCCGACGAAGGGGTACGTAGTGCACGGACTGCGATTGGAAGTAAGCAGGTAGGTAACGAATAATAATTCTCGAACCCCGCGGTCCCTTAGTTTTCACCACACATCGCCTAGTCTCCGAATACCGTTTAATTGAGTTATTCATTGTTACTAGTGAGCTTCTTCTAGTAGTCGACGTCATTACACACTCATCTCGCAAAGCGAACTGATACGACTGACGTTACGGTGAAATGACGACCAGAACGGATCCGAACATACTGATCAGTCGTGTGCGCCGAACCCTGAACAATGCCATCAGGGACGAGAATTATTACATGGCTCATCAATTATACATGTCTCTCTATTCCAGGTAGGAGCTTATTAATTCAGATTTATCGCTTACCCTACTTGTGTAGTGTTGACATGCAACTGTCCTTTTTTGTACCGTCCATTTTACTTGCAGGTACATAGGCATACAGAACAAAGAGGCTGCAATCAGGACTCTGCATGAAGGCATTGTTGTACTAATGAATAAACATCAAGTAATTATTAAGTTAAAATATAGCTTTATAAATTATTATTTAATCATTGTGTGCATTTCAGAATAATCTAGCTATCGCCTTATCAGAAATGTTTGCACAATCATTATCAACACAACGCATCATTCCTAACGATGATATATTTGATTTCGTAAAAGAGTAAGCTTATATCATTATTACCTCTATTGATAACAAATTAAATAAACTAGTATTTTACATCAGAATATTCAGCAAACTTGGTCCATCACATGCTACCGAACGAGAATCCATGTTGAACACTATCGTCCAATGGACAATTGAATTTTGTCCAGAATACCCACACGGTCACCCAAGTTTACATAAAGATATAGGATTTGTTTACTGGTCAGGTATGTGTAATTAATTTCAGTCTAGTCTTATGATAAAGAAATTATTTAGAATCCATTCATTTTTAGAGTTCAATTATACATCAGCACAATACCATTACTTAAGGTCATCAGATGGCTTAGGATTTGCTGCCATGTTAGTAGAATTGCATAGAACAAGAGGATTCAAACATGAAGTAGATTTATTTATAGCACAAGTCGTACTGCAGTGAGTATTTACAATTTGTATCGGAGATCGAAGTAGTTATTTATATATTTGATTTTTAGAGGGTTGTGTGTGCGTAACAAAATAATTGCGCAATCTACGTTTCAATCATATACTAAATTACATCCTGCTATCAAAGGTGAACCACCATTCATATTGCCATTACTCAATTTTCTTTGTTTCTTACTTAAAATATTAGACAGGTTGGTATTTTATTTCTTATTTTATAGTTCATTGGTAATCAACCTATTTCCTATATTTTGACATTTATGTTTTAGCGGTCAGTTAAAAACTTATATAGTACTTTGTGAGCAATACCAAACGTCTTTGATTAGAGATCCAAGCTATACTGAATATTTGGATAAAATTGGGCAATTATTTTTCAATGTCAAACCAATTGAAAGGAGACCTAGACAACAACATGGATTTTTAGGTGAGATTTATAAAATTTAATTATACATGTCATAATAGCATAATTTTGTCCATACTGACTATAAAGAATTTTAAAAATTCCAATTTTAATATTTAATCTGATTATTTGGTTTTTATTGGTATATTAAGTGTATATGAGTAAAAGTTAAGAATTTTAAATAATCTTTTTGTGTTCATACAAATATATTAAAACTGATTTATATATATATATATAAGATACATAAAAAAATAAATATTTATTATTTATATTTCATATTAATGTTTTTACTCTATATCAGTGTTTCCCAACCGGTGTGCCGCGGCACATTGGTGTGCCACGAGGGCCCTTTAAATGTGCCACGATAAATCTATAAATTGTTTTTTAAGTATGTATTTACCAGCTTATTATTGATATTCGAGATGAAAACTGATCGAACTAATCGTATATATGTTTATATTATTTATTGTAAGTATGCCCGTCGCAGCCGTCTCGATCTATCGATTGTATTAATATATTTCACAATAAATAACCCTCTAATAGAGTAGACTGTAATTAGTATACATATATATGTATCAAATATGGTTCACATAATATATGGATTGGTGTGCTATGAAAATTTTGTTGGAGATGAAGTGTGCCGCATTATTAAAAAGGTTGAAAACCACTGCTCTATATATATGTGTCAGTTTTAATATATTTATATGAACCCAAAAAGATTATTTAAAATTCTTAATTTTTGCTTATGTACGCTTAAAAATATACTGATAAAAACTAATTGATTAGCTTAAATATTAAATTATATCATATTAGACATTAAAATATATTTATACTAGCTGATGCGACAAACATTGTTTTGTCATATAAATTAATTCTAGAGAATATTTTGCTAGAAAAAAATAACTAATTTAATATAGGCATGTAAGGATGTGGTATATAAGTAGAAGAGGTATGGAGTGCTGTGAATGGTGATGAAATATCATATAAAAATAAAAAAACATCAAACATTTATTTTTTAATAATTTATTAAAATTATATGTATTGCTAATTATGACAATATTAGAAAAATCAATATCAATCCCTTAATGCAACATAGTGTACAATATTTTTTGCTATCCCATCTTTCGCCAATACAAACTAACTGGGTGGTTTAAGAGCACGCCATGTATAATTGTCTACGTGAAACACATGATGTGTTCAAATCTAAGCTACAGACAGACATCGTTTGGCCTTGAGACTTATTGATAGTCATTTAAAATGTCAATCTAATTGGAAATTGAAGGCGTTTAAATTGTATTGGCACATCTGTAGGTATATTAGGAATTTGCGGTAAAAATATATTTTCACCTCGGAATTTGCCATTTTAAATGATGGCTTCGATGACATTTTCCATTAATTTTTCAATGACTAATCGTTTGCCGTTGCACAACCGTGGTGGGTTCAAATTATAAAGTAAAATAACTGGAGATCCAACCTTCAGTTGTAAATTATAAGGTGGCATGCCTGGTAAATCCAATTAGTTTAAAAACTGTTGGATAATTTACAGATTTAGTAGCATCGCAAACTGTATCAATAGATTTGTATGACACCAAGTCTCCTGGTAACAAATGTATCTTGTGATTCAATTCGTTGAAGTCCACATTTTTTTTCTGCTAAAATTGCTATTTCTGCCAGCCACTCATGATTTGTGTATTGTTTGTGTACATTGAGAAATATCTGGTCGATGAGAACATTTTGCGAATCAATGATTGTGCAGAAATCGGTCGGTAATCCTATACATCCCGTTTTATCTGTAATAACTTTCCCATCACCGATGTTAAACAATTGTTTTGAGAAACTTCTGCACGCAGCTTATTTTGATTGAATTGCAAGTATCGTAATCGTTCGTTCTCTATCTTTACGTACATGACGACCATAAATTGTTGACAAAGCTCACAACATCGTAGGATTACGTTGTCCTGATCGCATCTAATCATCCACCGATATGCATAATAATCGTTCGAACAACATTCTTGATTGTTTTGGCACCTGTTGCGTGATCTTGTTGTTTAATATTTATGCAATACCTGTCATTTAATACCAAAAATAAAATTAATAGCTTTCAAATAGTTTTTAATAGGTTTTGTAATAGTATCGTTTAATAATTAATTTTCAATTGTGCAGTTATCGATCTGGTCAAAAATATTAAATTAAACTACGATGTATTAAACAATAGCACTTAGGAGTTTAAAAAATAGATAAGAACCTATTGGCAGACCTACCAAATGTATGTATGAAATTTCATTAAAATCAGTTAAGTTGTTTCAGTGGAGTATGGTTACAAACACTGTGACACGAGATTTATATGTATATATAGATTTAAAACTTTATTAAAATAATATTATTTAGTAAATTTAGTATACTTAAAAGTATTAATAAGTAAAAATAAGGTTAATAAATTAATTAATAAGGTTACACTTATTTTTTAAACACTATCATCTAAATGTTTGATGAGTTTGATTTTTTATATCTTAAGTTAGCATTGTGGAACCTTATATATTTTAAGAAGGTGGCGTCATCATTACTGTGACATGTACTGCAAGATGTTAGAAAACTTTATATTAGAAAATGGAAGAATTTGGTAATAATAATAACTTGAGGTTTTAACAAAATAAAGCTACAACTCATATGACCTATTATTCTCATACCATTTTGCAAGAAATGTTTCCTGGTCGTCTGATCTCCTTACGGGAAGACGTCATATGACCTTCTTGTTTCCCTGATTTGAACCCATGTAACTATATTATATGAGGCTACCTTAAATCTGAATTTTTCAAACATCGACCTAGAACCATGAAAAAACTAAAGGAGGCTATCTGTCAATAAATGCTATGATTCTAGTTTATATTCTATCTAGAGTGATGAAAAATTTTCAAAAACAACTTCATATATGCATTGCTCATCAAGACATAATTTGGACGTTATAATTTTTTTTTTTAAAAAATCCTTATTATATATTTTCTATTAATAATTTTTTTTTTTTTGGCCCGGAAATGTAGAAGTCCATTATGCCGCACTCTGTATATAAAAATCATATAAATCTCTTAAGAAATAAACCATTAAATAATATTTTTTATTTGTTTTTAATATTTATTTATTGGCACAAATGTAAGAGTATAAAATATTGTTTTGTTAAAAAGTGCACTTTAACTATTTGATACTGTAAAAAATATTAGTTTAGTTGAAAGAATTTTGAAAATTACTTATATTAATTCTATTATAAAATTCTTTTGAATTATTGAATATTAATAATATCAACTGCACTGTTAATTTTCAGGTAATTTGTTAAGTACACTGATGGGAGACTGTGATCGCGATGGAGAGGAACGTCCATCTTCATCACGTCCAATGAATGTAGAACCTCTTGATTAATTCAAACTTTATTTCACTAAATATATTTATTTTTTCTTTCAAACACTGGGTTTTATATTATTGTATTAAAAATAAAATTAAATCTGAATCTATTTGTGTTTTATTTATTATATTATTATTATTATGATTTTTATTATATTTTTTTTTTACTATGTCTAAAATCTAAAAAATAAAATAGTGGTCAACTAATTTAATAATAAAATTTAATTTATTTAATTAATTAATTTGATTAATATGTTAAATTTAAAGTATATATGAATTGTTTATTTCATTTAACATAATATTATGTAATTTTTAAATATTTAATTTTTGGTTTTTACTTCTTTAAGAATAGTTGCAATTACAGCTATTTGAAGGTCTACAGTAAAAATATAAAATAATTATGGATTAAAATATAGTTTATCAAATGTTTCCTTAGTATGTATTTATAATTCTATTCTTGAACGCTTACTAAAATCATTATATGTATATACTTATAAATAAATGTATATGTATGCGTGTGTATACATACGTAAAATAAATGAATGATAAAAACATTAAAAAAGGATTCAATATAATTTAAAACCTTCTATCCCCACTTCTGAGTGACCTAATGTTATCCAGATTCAGCTAAATCATCTCACAGTTGTGGTTAAGACACCAACGTGTGTTTTCTAACGTTTCATTCTTCTAATATAAATTAACATACAACATAGTGAAGTTATTTTTGTTTTTATACCTTACAAAATGATCCCCATAAAGGAGTAAGTCTTATATAATCAACTTCACAATAATAAAATTAATTTCTACTTATAAATAAATATTTTATTTTAACAGAGTTTTAAAAATATTAAATATTTAAAATATATTTCAAGAAAAAAAAACTTTTAATAAAAGTAAATTAACCAAATAAATGGTTATAATATTAATAACAAGATAAAAAAAAATTTTTTGTGCCAACCTTACAATAATATAATTTAGTGTCTTTAAGTATCGAGGATTAAAAAAATTAAATATTTATTTATTCATTTGAATATAGTTAATATCGATAGTTATATGTGTAACAATAAGTGGAATATCAAGTTACATTGTCCTTGTATGGCAATACAACTAATAGTGAAACTGTATTAAGGAAGTAAGCTTAAATCTTGAGTCCAAATTTATATTATATGTTATTTATATTTATTTAATTTAAATGTTTATACTAATATAAATACTAGTTATACTTAAAATCGAAATATTAAACCGATATTCAGTAAAAAACAATTATAATAAAAATATTCAAATTGTATTATCAAACAATGAGGTACAAATATTCATCATTAATACAACTTCTTGAATAATTGAAAGGTTAATTTCTTAAAGGAATATTTGTGATAATATATTCTATCACATTACAGTATGTTTAGACATTGAATAAATTATTTTCTCTTTCAAAAGAAATCATAGGTGTTATTTATATTAGAATATTAGATTTGTTGTTGATTATTTAAACCAAACTAATGTATATCTAACTTAAACGACATTAAAGATTTATAAAATGTATTACTACTCGATTCATCAACAAAACATATAGAATACACCAATATAAATGATAATTTATATTAAATTATTCTTTTTTTACTCAATACGCAAACGTAGGTAATATTGTGTAGAATATTTGAATTCTGATATAGTATACCGAACAGAATTAGACACGTACCTTAGAAGTATTTAATTTCAAAATAAACATATAGAAGATCATATACATATATATAAAAAGGACGAAAAACATGGTTAGATGCAAGTTTTTTTTTTAAATGATATAATATTATATTTGGCACAACTCAACGTTCTCTAATCTTTCTAAATTTAACATAATGCTCTTTGGATATGAGGTAATAAACATATCATGATAATGACACGTTTTAATGGAATTCGTATATATTACATAATTAAAGTCTAATTTATATATTTTACAAATTATAAAATGTATACTTGTAAGGATTTGTAAATAAGATTTTTATATTTCAGAAAATATTCAAGATGGATACAAATTATTTTGTTTGCAGCGATTATTTTTCCAACTAAAATAAAAGTTTCTGCAAGTATGTGATTTGTATATAAATTTAACTGTTCATGATCTAGAACAGCGATTCTCAACCGTGGGGTTGTAATCCCTTTGGGGGTCACCAACATTTTTTTTAGGGTCACATCATGTAAAAAAAATTATTTAAAATCAACAACAGCAAAAGAGTAATTTAAATTTAAAAAATATTAAAATTTACATCATTTTTATTATTATTTTTTTTTTATTAATTTACGCTAATCGACTTTTATAATATACCTTTTTTTTTTGTAAAATGTATGCACAAATAAATACAATCATAACAGTTTGTACAATTTTTCAATGCATACATTACAAAAGGGTCGTTAGAGATATTGGTAACATTATAGGGGGGTCGCGAACTCAAAAAGGTTGAGATTCACTGATCTAGAATATACATTATTAGAGCATCGTTTCTCAATCAGGGGGTCGCGTCGGTCGGATATTATTAATCACTTATAATGTACCTACGGAAAGTATACCCAGTGGCGTATGAAGATTTGCTAGCGCCCCTTGCAAATTTAGAAAAAGTTACCTTTCTAACCAATTAAAATTTCATATCTTGATTTTATCTGCAATTTTTATATTATATGAAATTTCTGATCAGTCTGATTAATAACAAAAAACTTTATTTCATTTATTCATAGATATCAATTCTATACTTTAAGTTTAAAACTGATTTTACTTTATTCATGTAAAATGTAAAAATATAAAAATGTTCGCTATCTTCTGTAGTATAGATATACATTTATTGAAAAAAAAAACAGAGTCCGCAGGGGGCCGCGGCTCACCCGGCCGCCACGGTGCGCACCCCTATGTTGGTTGATATTTGTCCCATACGTGTTAAGATATTTGTAACTAGTAAAACCGATAATTTTAATTATACTCAAATTAATATTTATTACTAAGGGTCGTGAGGTGACTGATTTTTTAACTACTTTGAGGTCAAGACACTAAAATAGGTTAAAACGATGTACCTAATAGAGTAACGATCATCGGTAATTGTAACTAAACAAAGTGCAATGTATGGATGTGATTTACATTTTGATATTACACAAATTTAAATCAAAAAGTTTGTATACTAATTCGTTTTTAATTGAATTGCAGAATATAATACGTCAAAAATACATTCTACAGATTTCGCAGGTTGGTAATAACTAATAATATCCATAGTTAACTACGTAACATGTAACATAAGATATTGAATATATTTTTACAATAATCTAGAACGCGACTGGAAATTGGTAAAAGTCGCGCAAAAAAGATTATGGATTAATAAGTAATACATTTATGTAGGTAACAAATTATGTGTCTTGAACTTGAATATTTAATTAAATACGTTCTTGTCAATAAATATTGGTTTTTGTAAACCATGAATTGACCTGGTTGAATATATCACTCGAAACATGTTTCTTTGACTTGGTACAAGAAGGGCCAATGTCATATTATGACAATGTTCAGAAATTAAATCATTAAATTGGCCAATTTTTAATACATAGGTACACACAATTTTTAAATGTTATGTAGGAACCCAAAAAAATTATGTTACTATATTGAATTGTTAAATTGTTAAATGAAATAATTATTTAGTTGTAAAAATAGAAAAAAGGGATAACCTAGATATATATCTATCTCTATGGTATTTTTAAGTTTGAATAATAACTATTTCATTCAGTTTACCTCGAGTTTTGACTTAAAGAATTATTTCTCAAGATACTTTTAATGAAATAAAAAATAAAAAACAATTATAAGAAAAGTCCAAAAATTTATCGATATTACTCAAAAACTTTTACTACGCAATTACAAGATTGTCAATATAAACTAAATTATACACAAGATAATTATTAAATTATAATATATTAGATAATAAATAAATATATTAAAGGAATAAATATGGACAAAAAATATCTTATGAGATTAATATAATAGCTTCATATATTTTATAGACTGAAATAAGGTTGATACAATTTATGAAAATAGTAAACTATAATATTTCTGAGTAGCCATGTTTTCCGTTTTTTGATTAGAAGTATATATGTACATAAATTATTTTCCGAGCTAACTTGAAAGCATGCAACGTTCAATTGACAATACATGGGCGAAAAATGGATCTGTGTTATCAATGCCTGTTATTTTCAACGTTTGTCCTTTCGCATTTTTTATGGTCATCAAAAAACGTACCTTGATGGAAAATTGAAGGTGGTTGAATTTGAATGGGTACTCGCTTGTTGTAAATGGAATTCTTAAAATACCTTTACCGCCCTTTAGCCATTCAGAATTTTCACCTTTTATTTTTCAAAGACTACTTGTAACCTTGTACCGTCGCACAATTTTTAATTTTTTTTTCTACTTTTTGGTTATGCACTTGGGATAAGATTAATATCATTCGATCGCATCGATTAGTTTCGGTTATTTCGGTCACCTAACCTCGCGTTGAGCGGCCAATATTGGATTTTCTTTTCATTTTGTCATTTTATTTTTAATCAATATAAATAAACATTATTATTAAGATCTATGTACTATAGGTTATCATAGAAAGCCAGTGGTTCTTAAATTAATGTGATCTTATATGCGAGGAATGACGTGTTAATTATTATGTATATATTGTTATTATATAAGATATTGAAAAAATAAAAAGCTAGAAATCGTTCATGGAAAATTATCTATTAAACAAAAAAAAACCGATGTAGTCGGTCGCGTAGTTTCTGAGAATAGTAGTTTCAAAGACAGTAGTTACAGGTTTATATAGTTATATATGTTAAAATCATTAATAACCCGTGCTCCTATAGATATAGTTGTAGAAACAATTAAAGAATCGGTAATGTTGCATACAAATGTTGTGCTGCAGATTATGATGAGGGGACCAGCAAGCCCATTAAAGACCAAGCCTTAATGCATGAACCGTGCGGAGACTTCCGGCCTGGCGAAGACGACTTGCAAATAATCGATTTTATTAGGAAATTCGGTTTGGACTCGGTCGAAGAATCGTACAGAAGAAGCGTAACCAAAGTAACTGGATCCAACCGTTGGCAGACGGCTTACAGGGTGGAAAAAACGATGTATTTAACAATGCCCACGAGGTACACTCGATATAATATATTGCATTTATTAAAATATATACGTAATATAATATATAATTTTAATTTCTTTATAATATAATTATACAATTTGTACAGTGTCTGCATTGGTGGTTATGGCCCATTTTCATCTCCTCTCTCCCAAAACCGGTGACTGTCTAACACTGGGTTTCAAGATTTATAGTTGTATCCCTAGCCCGACTGGATTTGCATTTTTAGACATTGATTTTTTCAACGTCCTATTGATTTTAATTTTTTATATTCCATAGATAGCGCACTCTATAAAAAATATAGGGACACTATTTGACATGTAAATATAATTTTATGGAATTTTTTTTTATACAGATCATCATTTATAGATTATACTTAATAAGTTAATGTTTTGATTTTTGACATGTGAGTCGGTTTTAAATAATGATGTTCCATGTCATCACCCCATGTTTAAAATTGTCAATTTTTTCCATCTGAAGTACCATTATTTTATTAATTTTTGTTAATTAATATATTTTCATACGCCTTATATTAATAAATAAATGTAGATTGTTTCATAAAATAATTTTGAAAAGTGTGTCTTAAATTTGGCATGATACCAATCATAACTTGCAAGGAAAAAACGTATTGGCTATAGTTATCAAAGCTGGGCAAGTTAAAGATTTTTTTTAAAGTAAGTTAAATTAAAATTTAACCAATATATCTTTTTAACTTCGTTAAGTTAAAAATTAATAGATAAAAAATTAATAAAATAATAATCACTAATATCATATTATAATCGGTGGGAATTGTCTACCGGATGGCATCTCGCACACAAATTCTATATAAACATTACAATTTACACGTTCATTAATAAAAGATTATGTTAAAAATACGTTCGAGATGTTATTCATATTCACTTTCTCATCGGTAATAAAAATACCATTTCTACGATTAAAAAGTAATTTTATAAATACAAGTGGACTAGTATTATTTTATTAATATAGTACTCATAGCAGAGATATTTTTTATGTATTTTTTTGTATTACGAAATATTTTCGTATTGTATAAACATTTTTATATTTATAAAAAAAAACTCAAAACCTATTGTTTTTCTATACATAATGAGTAATGAGTATTTAAATGTAAATTAACATAAACACATTTGGGGGTGCTAATTTCGAAAATGAGGGTATATGCAAACCCCCCCCCCAAATTGCGCCTATAGTAATACTTCAACATATAAGGTATATTAATTTTATATATATATATATTTATGTATAGTAAATCTATTTATATACTCCCACTAATTTTTTTTGTAAACAATGTAAGAACATATCATTTACCTACATATTATAATAATATTTTTCAGATAAACAAAATTATTTGAAAAATTAGTTTATTTAAAAATGTAACTTAATTTTTTTATTTTTATATAAAACTACTTGAAGTTAACACGTTATGTACATTAAAAAAGTAACTTATTACATTAAAAGTTAGTTCGAAAATAAAGTAACGAATAATTAACTTAGTTAATATTAACTTAATGTTTTAATTTAATTTTAATTTTCAACTTTTTAATGTCCAGTCTTAATAATTATACATTTGTATGTATATTATTGAATTATTTACGAAATTAAAATGCTCTATTTTACATGACATATTGTTAATTATCATAATATTAAATTAATGTATGTTATAACACCAAGTTGTATTTGTGTTAACAGGGATGTATTTCCTTTAGGCGTTCCTCAGCAATTCTCTTTCATCGCTACTTTTAGTTCAAGAATGATGGACAGGACACAATGGTACCTACTTACGATCACTGATGATCAGAATATTATTAATTTGCAAATCACACTAAACCAAGTTAAAAAAATCATTGAGTTCTCTATAGTTAATTATGAAGGTTATTTGCAAACTGTTACGTTTGAAGCAATTAATGTAAGTTAATCTAATTATTATATATTGAAACAACCAATTACTTACACTAAATTGGGAATTTAATTGTGTACCTATACGGCTAATTTAGATCTGTATTTAGGTCTAATATAGTAAACACACACACACACACACACACACACACACACACGTAGTATACTTTTAATAGTATTGATGGGAACATCACTGCTTAAAATCCTCGCTATTTGGTTTAGTTCATAACCAAATATGCTATGCCATTATGAAAACTCCTTCCATTAAACTCCTTTCCATTACATTTTTAATGGTAAAGATTAAAAAATATAAAAATTTATAGTTCATAAAAATTTTTAAATTTATTAGAATATTATATTTTTAATAATATTAAGTTCAACAAAAGTAGAAACGATAAAATAAATAAGATTAATAAAATGTATTGCCTATCTCGTTGGCTGCCACATGACCGTCGGCAATCCAAATGATTTTATTTATTGTGAAGCCATTGGGTAGCCTCCATCGCCCCACCCACCTCAAATACGTCACTGTGGTAGGCCACATGCCAGCCGGCGACCCTTAACTTCATATTATTTTACAAGGTTTACTGATTAAAACTGTATACATTTTATCAAAATCGGACAATTAGAGCTATTTTTGTAAACGTAATAATTTACGACAAATTATGTAAAAATGTTATGGTTCACCACGATCTGAAATTACTTGAGTCGCCGACGGCCATGTGGCAGCCAAAGTGCTATAAAGTTACTTCGAACCAAGAATTACGTATTTTATTTTATTTATTCTATTTAATTTTAAATTTAGAATGTAAATTTAGATTTAGCGAGGGCCTCACAAAATTTATTAAATGCCGTGGTAGTGGATACCATTGGGTTAGACTATCTAGATATAAATAAAAAAAATTTAAAAAAATCGAAATGTACAAAAATATATAAATCATTTTTAATTTGGACTACAGATTGTCATAAAACACATATAAATCAAATCATTAGTATTTAATGTACTTAATATAATTGTTGATTGCGACATTTAAAAAATGTGTTACATTGATGTTTTTATTTTTAACAGATATTTGATAGAAATTGGCATAAAATCCATTTTGGAGTATTTTATGATAGAGTATTACTTTACGTGGATTGTAAACAAAACGGTGTAAGATTATTAGATCCCAAAGGTACGGTGAATATATTTGGTAATACATCATTACTAACAAACACTGATTATCAAACAGCGGCAGTAAGTTTCTTGGAATATTTTAATTAATTTAATTTATAAATAAGTTGACTTAAACAAGTTTATAATATGCATCTAATTATTTATAATACGTCAATTATATTACCATGTGCTTATTCCCGTTCTTACGAAATTTTTTTCGATTTTCATTTTTTTCTAGTGTTTATTGACCTCTAAAATGTTGTCAGCGAAACTATACCATTTATAGATAATCGTTAAGTTTTCTTTAGTTCTTCTTATAAGTATATTTACTCTTTCTAGAATTTCTCTTTGAAATTTAAATATAATGAAAAATGGAACCAAATAAATATTTAATTTTATACATGTTCATACAATACATCTAGTACATGTCCACGTTATAATTTTGGATAGGACTTAATAAAATTACCATCTAAGATAGGTTTCTGTACTATCTAACATGATTCGTTTAATACAGATTTTAAATTTTACATTAAAATATAATTTAGCAATAAAATCTCTTAACTATGGATAAATCTTAACTTTTCCACAAAATTACACGTTTGATGTACTACCTAGTTTTTAACCAATATTCAATATGATGAAGGCACAAAAAAAGAAAAAATCACTTTGTATCTAATGATCGGCTTTCTAATTTTCAAACTTAAATTAAAACTTTGTCTGCACTTTTCAACAGTAGATAATTTCCATTATTCGTTCAGGTGTCCAATACATATGTTTAACTATAATATTAATATTTATAACCAATGGTTTAGTATCCGAATATCTATCGAATAGATTCTCCTTAATATTTTCCTTTTTCAACGGTATATTCTAGTATATTTATCCTTCTATGTACAACTATTTAAGACCCTTTCAATTATTGTGATACTCAAAATATCCTTTAATATTGTTCGTCTCCAAACGACATTTTTTCTTTTCTTCCAGCTATTTTTAAAACTTTATAGTTATAAATATTTTTTTTTCTATTTACATATATATAATTATTTAATACAATTACAAAATACAAATATATTAAGTTTTATTATTGAAATATTAAAAACATGTTTTAGGTGGATGTACAATGGGTAACACTTAGTTGTGATCCAACAAGACCACAACGAGAAGGCTGTGCCGAACTCAATAATTTAGTAAAGCCTATAATATAAGATTAATTATAAAATACATTTTAAATGCTTTAATTTTTTCACGAAGATTGGAGAAGAAACCTATAGTAGTAAATGTCCTCTAGAAAATAAATGTTCAAAAGCACACCAAGTAAATGTAAATCAAAGTCTACAAGGTTCAACAGGACAACGGGGACCACCAGGACCAATAGGACCACCAGGACCACCAGGACTACAAGGACCACCAGGGCCTCGAGGACTTTTAGGAATTGAGGGACCTCCAGGATTACAAGGACCTCCAGGTTTACCAGGAGCTGAAGTAATATGAAAACTATAAAATAACTTCTTCTGTGTTATACTATTTTTTTTAAATCTTTGAGTTATTCCTGAATCCCTATTTATTCCATACAAGAAAAAATTATTTTCTTAATTTCCAAAAAATAAAAATTACATTTTTAAGGGCCTTCGAGGACTTCAAGGTTTACCTGGTACTCCAGGTTTACCATCGTTACCTGCTTTACGAGGGGAAAAAGGAGAACCGGTAATTACTATGTGTAATCTTTTAATATTACAGTTTACTATAAGATAATTATAATAGTTTTCCATGGATAAATTATTGTATTTCGCAGGGAGAACCAGGAGTTCCAGGTTTGAGAGGCGAGCCTGGACTTCCCGGATCTTCAATTTATATTCCAGCTAAACAAGACACGCAATATTTAAGACCGGTAAGTTTACGTCCTAACTCAATATGGGTAGTAGGTTATTGGGTTCATACAAACTCAGTAGTACTAAAATATAATTTTACCATAATATAAAGGTTATAATAAGTACCCAGTACATAATTACTGCTGTATTTGTAAATTTGCTTAAAAGGTAATTATTTTATTTTTATTTTCATGGAAACTGACAACAGTTAATATATATTACACAACTAAGTTCATAGCTAAAATATATATTTTTAACAGGGGACACTTGGAATACAAGGCGAAAAAGGAGAACGTGGAGAACCTGGGCCACCGGGTTATTCTGTACGTAAAACCATTTAACATTTATAGGCATATAAGTATAGTGTACATTTGCTCACAGAACCGTACCATGCTGTATAGTTGGTATCCAAATAAACATTTTAACAATACATTCCTCGTTATTATTAATATGTTTAAGGATAAAATGTAAATGCGTTATCAAAGATATAATTTGTCTATATAATAGCATAGCCTTTTCAATATTTCACGTCCCGTAGCCCGAAACAGCGATGTGTTGATTATTATATCGTATATTTTAATCACCATAATAATATTGAGTTTTATAATATATTATTTTAATTAGTTTAATACTTCATTATAGGGGAATAGTTTCAGTGAAAATGAGATAAAAGAAATCTGTATATCGATTTTGAAAGGTAATTTTTTTTAAACTAAATCAGTTGCTATACGAATTTTAAGTCATAAATCCTGATGATCGGTTTCAGAACAATTAATGGAACTTACCAGCTCGCTCGTTGGTCCACCCGGACCACCGGGTCGGTCAATTATCGGTAAGCCCGGATCCCCAGGTATCCAAGGACCACCGGGTAAGTTAAAACATACGTAGTCATTATGCGATATAATTAAAAGAAAATAAAAATCACCCATTTGATGCTTATTGTATTGAACAGGCGAGCCCGGGCCACCGGGGTTAGGAATGCCGGGTGAAAGAGGTTTCCCAGGAGCTCCCGGTACACAAGGATCAACAGGTAAGTTACAATGTAATAGAAAAATGGGCTACATTACGATTCCGCAAAATTTACGGAATCATGTAGATCTTCATAATTATTTATAAACATAAACGATTCTGCAAATTACAAATATATGTATGATTCCACATAATTTCAAATTCAGAGTTAAGACCTGAATTCATATTTTCCATAATTTTGAACTGTGCAGTCATTTGTTTTTGATTTACACGTGTAATTGTTTGTGAAAACTTGGTTTAACGGATCTTTATACGAAATTTTCGTTGTTATTAACACTACTATTATTATTCACTTTATTAATTTTATTTTACATTATTTAATTATTATTTGTATTTTGATACTAATCAGTTTTTGTGTTTTTATTTCTTTGATTAAAATATGTTGTTTCTATAAACAATAATAAGAACATAATATTTCAATACCACATGCAATAAAATAATTAGGTAAAGCTGTTAGTTTATTTATTTTTTTTTTTTTAATTATTTTTATCATCAAATACAAATGTACCTATATGAATCAACACGTCTATATGTAGGTACGTAAATACATCTGTATCGTCTATAAGTTTTAACAAGTATTTATAAACTGATGTTACGGCAACGCTACATTTGAAATCATGCGGAATCGTTTATGTTTATGAATGGTTATGATTCACAAATGATTCATAACTTATGATAAATCTCCACGAATGGGTACCCAATGCTCGACTTGGAAAAATTAAAGAAGGGGGACTTTATTTACTTTAAAAAAAAGAGCGTCCCCAAAACTTGTTAAGCGTTATAATTATAACATAATAATAGAAAGAGAACGCTAAAATTTCTGAAAATTAGTTGGGGTACTCCGTCCCCTTGCATCCCCTCTCAAGTCGAGCACTGTAGGTACCTTTTATACAACAGGTTAAGGGTTAGATATCATTAAGTAGGTATATTATTAAAAGTTAATAATCATTTCCATTATATTGAGAAGACACATTGTATTTTATACTCAACAAATTTACAGTATCCATTGGCGCCGAACTTCTAAAATTTTACTCAGGCCAAATAAAAATATAACGGCCACAAGCCTACATTTTTACTTAGCATAGAAAAATAATTTGTGCTCTAATTAAACGTAAATTATTTTATTGACAATAAATAATAAATGTAATAATAAATAAATAAATGAATAATAATAAATGTGTCGCTCGTTAGTTCATTCACTTTCTTCTTGTTGTGTGCACCTACTTATTTTATACATTTCAGTTGTCATAAATTTATAACGGCTCTTCGTAAACACTTTAATTAAACTTTAACTTCAGACCAAAAAGTTGAAGTAATTCAGTTAATACTGATAATGACCAGAGCTGTGGTACGAACGCTTGGAATTACGGAATAGATAAATCGACTTGCTGGTGACGCAAAGAAAATAATTATAAAGTTAGTCGGTACAATTCTTGGAACCTGGAAAAAACTAAGGCACACGATGCACACGTGCGTTTTTTTCCGCTGCGGTGCCGCTAATACGGCGAACTTTATATGTGATCAAATCGTGCAGTGCACATGTCTTGCGGCGCGCTGCGTTCGGTGTCTGCCGCAGATAACGTCGCCGCAACGGCACCGCGCACGCAAATCCGGTTCAGTAGTACATTGTTGTATATCGACTTATGCATACGTTCGATTTTTCCACGTTAGATGTCCGCAGCGGCGAAAAACACACGTGTGCATCGGGCCTAAGTCTGAATTCGTCCAGACTATCGTGTCTTTCTGCATTTATAATCAATGATTGTACTTATATTTATTCATTTTATTTTTAATTATTTACCTACTAAATTATACGTTGAATATATATATTAAATTATTTATAATAAATTAAACCAGATAATTATTGTAAAAGATTAAATTAGAAAATCACTAAATTGTAATTTCTATTGTGCAATTTATTTTAAAGGGCGCATGTAAATTCCACCGAATACTACTTTTTTAGACCTTTTTTCATGTAAATTCCACCAGTACGTTTTTTTTTACCTGAAAAGAAATGTGAATTCCACCGTTATGATATTTTTACCTAAAAAAATCATGTAAATTTCACTGGTATTTTTTACCTGAAATAAAAGTAACATAATTTAGGTAAAATTTTAATCCAAATCCAATCTGATTAATTAAGATAACATAATTTATGTGGGTATAGATTTATTATTATATATTTAGTGTATTAAATACAATAATTAAACATTTAAAATTTTGCTGGTTAATGCTTAGATCAGTGGCGTATTTACGGGGGGGGGGATATGGGGGATAGATCCCCCCCCTTGACCTTTTTTTTTTTCCTAGGTAGCTATAAGTTGTCTCATTTTCTCTAATATTCTTAATATGATATTACTTTCAAGCATGTATGTTTTCTGTTTTCTAAATGTTCTAGTCGTGGTAATTTTACCGCTCTGATAGTCTGATATACTAATCGCCACTAATCGTTTATCGTTGGCGGCATGTACGACTATCAGGCAACAAAAACTATACCTATATTATGGTGTACTGTATTTTGTACGTTTCTGCGAATTATTTTTCATGCAAGAGTGTTTATAATAAACCCGATAAGCAATCGGTAAACAAAACAAAATGACCATGAAGACCGTGGATTAACCATAGGGTGGCCGGGTGGGTTTATTTTTAGAAAATTTGTTACTAGTATATTTATGGCTAATGTATAGCTATATATATATATATATTTTATCGTATGATATCGTGATTCGTTAAAAGTAGATATGTACGGTCGTTGGACGTTGACGGATAGCGACGCCGCGCCATTCCGAGTACTGACTTACTGCCGAATTGACTATTGTTCGACTTTATTTTTTGCGTCTTGTAAGTTGTAACTGTGAAGTTTTAAGACAATATGAGTAATACTCAAAAACAAAAAAAAAACTTTATTTTCTTATTTTAGTACAAATAAAAAAAATTTGTTTGGAAAATGATGAGGTAATTATAAAGATTAATTCTTATTTTGCCTTGATCCACACTAACCTCAATAGGTAACAAGTTAGGGGATTTTAAAAATGTATATTATGTACGAATTTATGGGTGTTAGGATGTATTATTATATATTTCATCCCCCCCCCTAGCAAAATTCCTAAATACGCCACTGGCTTAGATGCAGCTTTGATGAATTGCATACCTAATGATAATATTGTTTTCTTTGAATGCCGAAATTATGGTGTTTAAATATTTTTGGTGTGATTTTGATTGTGAATTTCTAAAGTTATTAGGTTCATTAATGCTGTTTAATTTAATGTAAGTGAATGATTGAATATCTAATAGAGGTTTTGTAAAGTGATGTATATTTGAATGTGTGTTCTCAAAGGAGTTTATGTGTTTTCAGCAGACTTGGGTAAAATACTTTTTAAAAGTATTTAGAATAAATACTCAAATACTTACAAAAATAGTATTCCAAATATGTATTCAAATACTTTGTATAAATTGTATTCCGAATACATTATTTAGAATACTTTAAAAATACTTCTAGTTTTCATACTATAAAAATAATAGATGTCCACTCAGCAGAAATATTTAAAATTGTCAGCTAAATACCTATATGTTATTTTATATTACATAACTGTTATAGTTTATGGTTTACAACAATAATAAATACCTAATATTAGCTTATACAAGGTAGGGTATAGTTAATAGTAATAAAATAATTTAAAAAAAAGAGATGATTTAACGGTATTCGAAATACAGTATTCAGAATACTCGTCATAAGTATTCAAAATACTTTAATCAATACTTTCAAAAAAAGTATTTAAAAAGTATTCAAAATACTTAAAAAGTATTCTGAATACTACCCAAGTCTGGTGTTCAGGTCAAAATAAGTACCAGTAGAACTTACATTTTTTTTCAGGTACAAAAAAAGTATCGGTGGAATTTACATGTTATAAATC
Organism: Sipha flava; assembly: GCF_003268045.1. Classification (NCBI taxonomy): domain Eukaryota; kingdom Metazoa; phylum Arthropoda; class Insecta; order Hemiptera; family Aphididae; genus Sipha; species Sipha flava. The sequence goes on from NW_020272843.1 coordinate 565,111, forward strand.
CAACACTAAAATCTAAAAACTACCTGAAAATCGGTGGAATTTACAATTGCCCATTTTAAATTAGATCAGACATCAAATTATAGTTTGGAGCAGTAATTAATACAATTTTTTTTTTAAAAATAAATTTGAGTGTAGATGAATGTCTTCAGTATTAAACCTAGTAATCTTCTGGCTTATGGACCTGTAATGGGCTATAGGTACATAATAATTATCAATTAGAACCTATAATAAATATCTAGTAGGAGTATCAAGGGATACTGTAATAAGTACAGCAATGTATTTTTTTATTTTAAATTGTTATAAAATTGTATTTGGTAATCGAATAAAAAAAATGAGTTAAATTGAATTAAACTGTGAACTGTAGGTCCAGAAGGAGCAATTGGACCTAAAGGAGATAAAGGAGAACGTGGGCCAGAAGCTGTAGCATATGAAGGTCCACCAGGACCCCCTGGTCAACCTGGTACATATTGTAACATTCATTTAATACTTCTAATAATACTATCACAATTTAATTGTAGGTCCTAATGGAGCACACGGTAGACCTGGAGATAGAGGAGAACCAGGAAGACCCGGTATAATTTAATAATCAAATTTTTTTTCTTTCAATATAACGCTAATGAATTTCTATCGGATAATATAAAATATGTGTGTATCAATGGCATTAATTGTAACGGACATTTTTTTAACAGGTCCAGTTGGTCCACAAGGTTATCCAGGACCTCAGGGTGCACCAGGTTATTGTGAAATGTGTAATAATGTTTATTACGCAGGTAGACCACCAGCAGCTGGAAATTTCAAAGGACCTTAAGTTACAAATATATATATATATATGTATTTTATTTTAATTAATATTTATAACTTAATAGATTGTAACTAATAAAGATTTATTTAACTAAGAAGCAAGTATTCTTTAATAAATTCAAATTGTGGTAAAATTATAAAAGTTTGAAAAATCATTAAACAATGATAGTTTGCTGAACTTCCTGAAATGCCAGAGATTTAATCACTAAAAATACATTTAAGTTTTTGATGGCTTGTAAATAAATATTTTATTAGAATTAGGTAATGATAAAAAATAAAAACAAATTATATTTCTAAAGATTTAATTCTAAATATAATTTTGTTAGTAGTATCATTGAAAAATGAAAGAACGAAAAACATATAAAAACAAATAATTGAATTTATTTACACAATTACATTGCCTTTAAAAATTAAAATAATTAATAAAATTGATTCTAAAATTTTAAATTTATCCAACATGGTTTTTAGTAATGGTATTATCCAAATCTGTTACCCATAACAGTAACGGATTTACATCTAAATGAGGCACTATACTTGGTTTTCAATTCAAATTAAAAATTTTATATAATTATTATGGTAATTTTTTAACATTTCTTAATCATTTTTTCAACTTGAGGTATCTTTTTTGTTTAAAAAACTGATCAAGTATTTTATTATATTAACTTAAGACTGGATTTACCTTTAGGATTAAAAAAAAAATTCAGTAAACCTAATTTGCGAGGAGACAATAGTTCATTAAAATTTATGTAAATCCGCCACTAATTCACGTTCATAGTGTATCATAGGCTATGTTCACATTTATGGTGTATTAAAGGCTATGTTATTCTACATTTAAATTTATGTATGTTATAATAAAGTTAGCAACATTTTAAATCATTATAAATTTCTTGAGGCAAGGTTTCATAAATAATTTACACTAAAATTGAATTTTAAATATTACACAATTATATAAATATATATATATATATATATATATATATATATATATATATATAACTTATATATTGTCCATAATATCATCTGTAAAATAAAAATAAATATACAATAAGTACCCTTTAAAACATTTTTGTTTTAAAATCAAGCAGAATTATTTATAAATATAATAGCAATTTTAATTAAACACAAAAACACATAATTAAAATAGGTATATCACCTTGACATAATTACTATCACACACAGTATTTAATTAAACAATTATTCAAATTAATTAACTTGAATATATAAATATTAATTATAGATTTTAATAGCTTTTTCTAAATAATTTAATCGTGTGCGTTTAGTTTTGTTGGGATGTTCCATGCCCAACCACGGTCGATTACATTGTCCTTGAGCTGAAAACAATAATTTTATATAAATAATTAAAAATTAATACATCTAAGTACAATGAAAATTTAATTAAAGCCGGGTTTACATGACGACAGTCACAGTCAGGACAGTGATTGTCAAGAAACTACTTCCGTGTAAATATAATGGCAACTACTGCCACACTGTCAACTGTTAGCTATCGAGCTCAGTTAGATAATTAACAGTAAATACTCGACAATGTGACAGAAACTTCTATCGTGTATGTAATATTACATATATTGGTAATAACTACCATACTGTCAACTAGTAATCGCATGATTTTTGTACATTGTTGTTATTAATTATCAAATGTTCTACGTGAATTTAATTTTAATGTTTAAATTAAAATAGTTAAAAATTAAAAATCATGAAGAGCATCCTTATTTATGGGATAAAACCACAATGGACTTCATGATTAATGTATTAATATATATATATATTTTTTAATTTTTAAATTCATTTTTCCTTAGTTGATAAACAGTACACCAAAATATTAATATATTTATAATACCTAAGTTATTCCAACTTTGTATCCATTTATTACTGTAAGAGGATCTCTCTTCTTTCAGTATCGTTCATGATAATATTATTATAATTTATTATTCAATGAATAAATATTATTTTCAAAAACACCTGTGGTAATTTCATAATATAAAAAAAACAATACAAATTACAAAAAAAAAAAACCTGTAGTGCGAGAGAACGTATGTGTAACATAAATACTAATAGGAGTATGACAGAGTAACGGGCCCCAGCACTCGGACGCTGATACAGCGCTTTTAACAGATGGTCTAGAATTGTTGCCGCTAGTAGCGCCATCTAGTTCATCCAGTCTTGTTATTATCAAAGCGGTCTCAGTGGAAAAATCTATGGCAGGGCGCAAAGAAGGAATGCACAATAATGAAAAAAATGTTGGTCGTGCTGTGGCTATTTCGCTGGACAAACTATATACTCAAAATTTAAAAATTAGAAATAATGTAAACTTACAGGTTGGAGGTGTTTTGAAATCTTGCAAGTTCATAACATGAGAATCCGGTATAAAAGTAGCTCTTACTCCTTGACAAATTGCAAATTTATACTAAAATAGAAAATGTAATTAAAAAAGATATTTTTCAAGCCAGAAAAATTATTTTACTTTTTCCAGCTCTTTATCTGGAATTCCAGTCTTGTTAACAATTCGTTCTTTTACATCTGCTAAAGTTTCTTCCTAAAAAAAAAAAAATAAATAAAAAAAAAAAAAAATAAAAAAAATTATTAAAACTTAATAAATATAATATTTATTTAAAAGTAGAAAAAATTTCTATGTAATTTCATATTATTTCTGGTATTTGTGACTGTTATTTATGCTAAGCTAATAAGAGAAATTTAATTACATTCCAATAAATGAGATGAAAAAATGTATTAAGGGCATATTTTGAAATTTAGAAAACTTATTTTATGATTTTAACCTTTTATATATTTTTTTTTTTTGTTTACTCTCCATAACCAACATAATATTTATAAATAATAAACAAGTATTGATAGTTAATGTTCAGTTCAATGCGTATAAAATATATAAATATAGTAGAGCTCAGATTATCCGAACTTCCAATTAACCAGACAAAAAAAAAAGTTTGGTTTTTTAATAACTTTTAATAACTTGTAAATAGGACTACTGCTCCATGCTAATTGAAGCATGGAAATGTATAAAAAATTGCACTTAAGGTAAGTCGTAAAATAAGTTACCGAAGCAAGCTGAGGACACCCAAAACATGAAATTAAATGTTGAAATAGGTAAAATACAGGAGTGTATAAACCAAGTACACGCATATGGGGATTGCGATGAAGATAATATAAATGAGTAGTTGCTTATGGACATAAGTGATTTTGGATATTAAATACTTACAGACAGCGGCATAGCCTGGTTAGTTAACGGGATTAATCATTACTAATAATGACTAAAATTAGTTATTAGTAGAGAACGGATTTCTATGTAAATACATATTTTTTATTAAAAAGATATATTTAAGATTCGATAAGAAATGTTCATAATTTAAATTATTCCTATTAACATGATGCTATTTTTATTTTACATATTTTACTTATTTGTAAATATTTTTAAACATATTTTATCATTTCATCATTCATACGTGTTCTTTGTACATAAGTACAAGAAATTATTTCAAATTTAGATCCAGTAACTTCTATCGCTATTAGAAAAGCTCAAAATATTATGCAAAATGAAACATTAAAAACTAATTAAATTTTCATCTCAGTGAATTTTAGTTTTATTGCACATACATTTACAAAATTAGAAACAAAAATATGTCCTTAAATGAAAGTATCTAAATTGTCGAATCAACGATTGCAAAATGAGAACTCGTAAGCGGACCAATAGATGTTGTAAAAAAGAAAATTCATGCTGTTACAGAAAAAAATTCCAGGCTATATTGATTTTCAATAATGAGAGACATAATGAGTGGCAGACACCTTTCTAAAAATTTGGAATTATTTCCCTCTGATATAATGCGCTTCAAATATGCTTTAATCAACCAATGTAGGTTGATGTGGAACGATCATTTAGCCGTTTTAAAAATATTTTCAGATCTCATAGGCAACATTAATATTTGATAATTAAAAAATATTGTAATAATTCAATGCAACAAACACTTTAATAATTTAATAATTAAATTTTTTTTTTTTTAATTACATTATTTTCCTACATATTTGGATGTTTTTAGCACTTATTTTATAAATTATACTTACATATATATGTACATATTTCTGTATTTTTATTACATATAAATCCGTTCCCTACTCATTAGTCAAATGTGTCACCAGTGCTTTTGAGTTAAAAGCTTTGTTTTTCAAGAACTTAAAAATATTTAAGGAAATTTAATTCCAATTTTGTTATTGGGTATAGAGTTATCTTTTTCAATGCATTTTTATTCTACCATATGGATATATTGGTTATTAATTATTGTTATTATATTATTAAATATTTGTGGTTAATAAAATATGTTTCAATAAGATTTAATTTGAAGTTTTATTTTGCCACTTACAACATAAAATACACTGCACACCACTGGTTAGAAGGCATACATGATTTAATACCAACTATTAATTTAAAACAAATCCACACTTATGAGTAAAATGGTCTAAAACAGCTAGCTGTTTGATAGTATACTAATATCTTATAATATCTTACTAAGTTTTTTTAAATCTATATAATTCAATATTATTAATTTTAATTCTTTACTTACATGTATAATTTTAATTAAAAAAGGAGTACCAAATGTAGAATATACTTCTTTAGAGAAATGATTTACAGGAACTAATAATTCATTTTCACTAAGTTCCATCTCATTTTTGGGTATTTCTTCTATTCTATTTACATTTATAAATTAAAATTAAAATTAATAAAATAATGGGCACATAAATGTAATTATATTTTATAACAAACCTATAATATTTGGACGGAAATGATGAATTAGCTTCAGGAATTCTTACTCCAGGATTGAACCATTTAGATATTTTAGCAGATATGATTTCTACTGTTCTATAAATTTATTTTAATATAATATTTATTCTAAGAAAGATAATTTATTTTTAAATTTCTTACCTAAATTGTCCAGATCCTTCAGGTGATAATTCTACACTGTCACGTAATACTTCATAAAAATGAGCACTTGATCCATCATTCTTATTTAAATATAAGATTATTTCCCTTTCATCTTTTATTTTTGGACCACACCAAACAATCTATAAAATAAATCATAAAACTGTAAATAATAGAGAATCATATTTAAAGAATACTCCACTTAACTTACTTTGACAGGTTTCTTGCTTTCTAACTCATCAACAGGCATGTGCATTTCTTGATAAAAGAATTTCTTGGGATACCTTTTTCCATAGCTATTATTAGAAATTAGGTCACGAATTTGTCCACCATAAGAGTACCCAATTGGCTCACCAGGACATTCTTTTTGACCGCTGCTAAAACAAGGAATATGAATACAAGAAAATAAAATGTACTAATGAAAACTCTATACATACTTAATACTTAAATAAATCTGTAATTTTCTTTGGTCGACAGCTACTCTTTCAGCAACTGCTTGTAATAAATCAGGGTACGATGTCCATCCAGGTAATCCCAAGGTAAACCCGGGATCATTAGGAATAAGTTTATCACAAAATGTTACATATGCTTGAGAACAAATATTCCTAAAAAGATTTTAAATTAATAGCCATAAATATATACTTTTTTTTCATTGAAAATATACTTAAAATGATCAATAACACTAAGATAATTTCTTATAAGTTCTTCTTTTTGATAAATTAATATTTCACCATATGTTGAAGTCTGCATAATCTTGAATTAAAAATATGTTAGACTTAATAATAATAATTAAAAAAAATTATATCATTAGTATTCATACTTCGCAGATTGGATCTTCAGGTTTAGTAATTTTTTCTACTTCATTTTTGTTAGTTTCTTTATAAACTGCAAGTTTTGTGTTCTCATCAAAACCAGCTCGTTTGTTCATGATATTCATAAGAGAATCTAGAAAAATATAAACAAAACTTGACTTAGTTTTATTTAAAAAAATAATAATAATGTTTTATTATTTGAAAGTTAACACTTACCTATTGTTGTTTCATACGTCACAAAATAGTAACCACAATAAACTAATAGCCTTTCTTCGGGTATAAACAGTTTAAAAAAAATCAAAGACTGATTATTTCTATCAAATGGTAATAATGAATTCATGCTTGGCTCAACTAACTCTAGCCAAATATTCCAAGTAGTTGCTGAACTGTCTTGTAAATCTTGAATAGTTTTTAAAGCATTTGCTTCCATATCAAGATATGTAGGTCTTAAAGAATCATGCTTACTAGTAATTAGAGGCCAAATTCTAATTTGATTAGAATGATATTTCTAAAAAAAATTTATAATTTACAATTGTTTTGAAAATATTTAAATGTAACTTACAAAAGTGTCTGCCAACAATTTATGTACTTCTTTCAAAGTATTTGTCTTTTTTACTTTGACTGTACGGACAGCAGACTGATCTAAATCAAACAAGTCTAATCCTAAATAACTATCAAAACAGTCTTCTAAGACCACTTGTACATTGGTGTATATATGCAAATCATTTCGTTCTTTTCGGCGTATAGTTTCAATACGTTTCTCATCTTGCAATCGTTCTACCAACTAAACACATACAAAATCATCAACATAATACCCTAAATACAGCATATTGTATTAGATTTTTTAGCTTAATTGGACAAGATTGTTTGAGGATAGTATTAGCTATTATACCTACTTCTTTTGGTATGTCATTGATAGTCACTTCTTGAAGAACATTTTTAAGTTCAGAATCACGTATATAAACTAACATATAAGCATTTGTACATTGTTTTATTGGCATCATGTTCTCATCACCGTCATTACCACCAAAATTATGTTCAATTGCTTCTTCTTTAGGACATCTTGATACAACATCATCGTCAAATTTACACCACTTAAATTAAATTAATTTGTTAATAGGTAATATAAAAAAATATTGATTGTAGAAATACTTTGCCATCTCCTTTAGGATTAATGAATACAACATAATGTCCACCGTGGTTATCTCCACTATGAACAAGTACAGCATGTAATATATAATCAGCTGGAGTTTGTTCCTTTACTTTTAAATACTCATCTAAATTGATTTTATCATAAAATTCAAATCTAAAACAAATATTTTAAAATATAAGATATAAATATTCTAAAACTAATTATAAATTTGGTTTTTACCTATCATTGAATTTCACAGAACTGTCTGTAACTGGATCATATTGAAATCGCATAAGGTGTAAATAAAATACAGGAGGAAACGAAGCAAATATGACACCCTTTTCAGCATCTTGTAAGCCATATTCACCAGCATCATATCTATTATCTCCATCTAGTATCTCAACTTGAATATAATCTTTAAATGACTCGTAAACTAAAAAGTGATATGTGACACAAAATTAAAAATTATTGTATATTATTTTCATTTTTTTTTTTTTTTTTTTTTAATATTCATAGGAAATATTAAAAAAATTATTTGAAAAAATCAATGCCCAAAAATTATTTTACAATTATAAGATAATTGTTCTTCTAGTTGTTAATATAGTATTTTCAAATTACATTTTGCATGATGAATAATAAATTAAATATATACTAAATTTAATATAACTTAAAATTGAATAATACAATAAATTATAGTTTTGAATTACTTACTGTTTTTTTTCCCTTTAATATTAAGCTGGATATCATAAAATGTTTCTGTCCGCTTAGAAGTGTAATCCACATTTTTACAGTTTATATATGACTAAAAATACATGGTAATTGATAATTATTTTATATAAATAAAATATTATTAATGTATTTGAAAGTAAAAAAATAACTTACAATCATTTTACCCTCGAATAACTTTGGTATTGTTCCTTCAACACACGTTCCTTTCATTTTATTTTCCAATTTGTCAAGCAACTTCAATAAAAATCAATAAACACAATTAAACATTTATTTTATTTTATTTAGAATAATTCACATACAACTCTCAAAAATTCTTGAACATCATGTTGCATAAATGAATCAAGTGTTTCCCATCCAAAGCTCTTAGTTAACTTTTTTGTACCAACAGGCTTATCATAGAACTGAAGCTCATGAAATACTCGTTGCAACGCCAAAGCAACACTTTTATTGCTATCATCACTTTCAGTGGGCATTTTATATACAGCCTAAAAATAAATATTGGAATCAGAAATGTGAAAAATATAAAATTATTTTATTTACTTTGCGTAGCTGATTAGTAAAATATAATGCTTGTAATAATGAGTTCATATAACAAGTTGCACCTTGGTTTTTCAAACCCACATAACCAGTATGTTTTTTCGAATCCCAACTAACACCATGAGGTGCATCAGCTGTTACAGAAACCTATTATAAAGAAATATTAAATTGTTAAATATTTAAACATTCATTTAAAAATATAATTTATTAAATAATTTAAATAAATCAAATATTTTTATCAGTGACATTTTTTGTAAGTCATGCTAAATGAAAATTGGAAATTTTTCCAAACAAATATTTAACTTACTTCAAATATAACAACATCATTTTTAATGAATCCTTTAGTTTCATCAATTATATCATCCCAAGACATGAAAAAGCTAAATCCCCAATCATTCTCCTTGGGATAAAACAAATGTTGAATTTTACGCTCAATATTCGCTATACCTTCTTTTTGTGATATTACACGAAGTTCGGCACTAGCATTGACACTCCAAGAAGTATTTTCTGAATCACCATTACACTAATATAAAAAAATGTAGCAATGAATAATTTATAATATTAATATAAATGTAATGTTAAGCTAAATATTACATACTTGAAGAAAAAACCCAACAGAAGGTTGAGCCGGTTTTGCTGATCGATTATCTTGGCTTACTCTATGCATGATCATAATTTTCCAAGGAAGATCACGTACATAACAAGGAGGCGATAGTCTTTGTTCTTTAGATTTACTAAAATTTTCAATTGCATACCTAAAAGTGGCTTCAGGTCGTGCATTATCTAAAAAAAAAAAAAAGTATCATTAATGCTTTATTATTTCTTACATTATTGTAGTCTGAATAATATTAACTTCAAAAATAAAAATATTTCAACTTTTTTTTTAATAAAGGTAATATTTATAAATAAAAAACTATCATCATATAGGTATGAATAAATGTACAGTAAATCTATAGGTGTATCATATATTTTTAACTTAGCATCCACCTGAGAAAAGTTGGTTATAACTAGGGAACGGATTTATATGTAAATGCATATTTTTATTAAAACGAGGTATTTAAGATTCGATAAGAAATGTTTATGATTTAAATCATTCCTATTAAAATTATGATACTTTTATTTTACATAGTTTTACATATTTTGGTATAATTACATATTTTTACATATTTCACTAATTTTTAAATATTTTTAAACATATTTTTATCATTTCATCATTCATGCGTCTTCTTCGTACGAAAATACAAGAAATTATTTAAAAATTATATCCAGAAACTTTTATCTCTACTGGCAAAGCTCAAAATATTATGCAAAATGAAACATTGAAAATAATTTAATTTTAATTAAAAATAATTTAACAAAATTATTAATAAAAAATACTTCACCAAATGATAGTATGCAAATTGTTGAATCAGCGATTAAAACTCGTAAGCGGACCAATAGATGTCGTAAAAAAGAAAATTCATGCTGTTACAGAAAAAAATTCCAGGCAATATTGATTTTAAAACAATCAATGACATAATAAATGGTAGACAACCTTTTAAAAATTTGGAATTATCGCCTTCTGATAGTATGCACTTGAAATATGCTTTTAATACATCGGTTGATGTGAAACGATAATTTAGCCGCTTTAAAAGTATTTTGATACCTAATAGGAGACATTTAACATTTGATAATTTACAAGATATTTTAATAATTCAATGCAACAAATCTTTTTGATAATTTAATAATAATAATCACTTTTTTTTAAATTTTTTTTTCCCCACATATTTGGATGTTTTTAGCACATATTTTATAAATTATACTTACATATATATGTACATATTTCTGTATTTTTATTACATATAAATCCGTTCCCTAGTTATAACTAATAATCAAGACTAGAAAGTTTTATCTTTAATTGCATATACATTTTTAGTAAATCTTAGAATATACTATGATGTAAATTTGTTTCATATGAACCTCATGTTATACAAACATTTATTTTGTCAGCTTTTGCATATTTATTATTTTTAGACATATTTTCATGTAATAACGAAAAAAAAAACTGTATAATTAAATTTATTTTATAATTAATTTTCTCTGAATAAATATCTAAAACAAGATCTAGAATTAATACAGTTCCGCTTAGAATTTATTTATCTCCACTATTCCTAATCATTTAGGAGATTGGAATTCTCTAATTTTATCAATTAATAAAAAAAAATTTTAAAAATACAACTTTGTAGAGATTAATAATTGTTAATAACAGAATTTAAATAAATAAATAAATATAATATTTCAAAAACAACTATATTGATAATTGTTTTTTTTTTTTTAGTTTTATTTTGCATATTTTCCCATTTCTAGCGCTAAATATAAACTACATTAGTGTTTTAACTTCTGAATCATGCTTAAAATAATATTAATGAAGTATAAAATAGGATAATTAACAGATATTGTGCAAGTATAATATTATGATAAATTTAATTTTGAAAAAAAAAATTAATATCTATTATATTATTGTGAAGATTGGTTTAAATTAACACAAATTACAGTTCAACTTAACAAGCATACAGTTATTAAATACAAATCTACAATTAAGTTATTATCATTGTTCATAAATTAACAAATAATTACCTTCTTCCATTTCTACATCATTCGAAGCAATGGGAATGCCCTCAGGTACCTCATCTACTAAATCAGTATTCATTGGCATCTCTCGAGTTTCTCTTAACATCAAAGGCACATTCAATACCTCATTAGTGAGGACTAAAAATAAATAAAATATAACCTTTTAATAATAACGGGTTTTGTTTTTTTCTTGATTTTTTGTATTACATTTTAAATATTGGTAATATTGGTAAACAAATACATTTGATACATGTTAAGCAAAGAAAAAGAAAAATATATTTTAATAAAATCATATCATATAGCACATTATTTTCTAAAAGTACATTCACAAAGCAAGTGAACATCAAAATCAAATAAAAATATTAATTTAACTTGTTATAAAAACCATGTTAATTAGAAAAATGTTGGACCCAAAAGGAGAAATAAATTTAATAGGTTTTGTATTAAACTTACATTACTATAATATACTAATACTATAATAAGTTGATATAGTTTACCCTACTCAGCACTTCTTAACATTTTGTGACAGGGATCACTGCAAAAATAATCATACAATAAGCCACAACAGCCTTCCTCCACTAAGTTTATAAGGTAAAACTATTATTATAATAGCTAATTTTATCATAAACTAATAACACCTGTCCATGTTGATAATGCTACAAAAAATTAGATGATAAGTTGCTACAACTAATAAGGGGCCACAGGCTACAGGTTAAGGAACCGCTGCACAATTCCATTAAATATTCAAATTATTTATTTTAAAATATTAACACCACAATATTATCTATTAAATAGATAACACAAAATTAATTATATTGAATACAAAAAAATATATATATCCTACATAACATTAAAATAAACAATTATTTTTTTGTATTATATATGGCTTCTTTTGATATGGATGAGTAATTTTTTTTTTTTTTTTTAATATATTGAAGTATAGTACAATGCAAATTATGTCTGGAATTGAAGGAGGATACTTTCAATTTAATTTTTAAGATTTAAATTTAAAGATTTTAAAAAGAAAACACCAAAAACTAATATTCTTATATTTAATGATTTTAGTTTTTCATAGTTAGCAATTTGATTAATTTTAATGTTATATAAATTGGTATTATAAGCAAAGAACCACAAAACAACTTTTCTGAACCACTACTGATTTTTTTTATCAAACATTTCATTAGGATACTACAATACTGTGTGTAATATATTGAAATGATGATCATACAAAACCAAAATACAATACTTTTAAGAATGATTATGAAAATCATAACAGATAAATTTGATGAACAAAGACACAAAGAATTTTACTATTTATGTTTATATTAGTTCATTCATTTTTAAGTTAAGTATTTGTAATAATTTACTAACATTAATATTAATTAGCAAATAATCTATCTATACTATATATAAAATTGTAAGGGTTTTCCTTCAACCGAGAAATATACTAAACCGATTTGGCTGAAATTTTTTTTGGCTGAAACCCGACACTCTGCTGAAGGTTTTAGTACCACTTTTGTCAGTAAAAAAGTTCATAAAAGTTCATAAAAAATTAAAAACAATTGTACCTATATTGTGCGTATATCAATACGAGATTGATTATTTAAATATTAAAGCGCTTCAAATTGGACGAATGACTATATTATGTCCTAAGTGCCATGCAAAAAAATGGAAAGATGAAACCCATAGACTTTGCTGCGCTGACGGTAAAGTTGTTTTACACCAATTTAAGGATCTTCCAGACCTAATTAAAAGTTTAATTGATAATTCTCACCATCTATCAAAACATTTCTTTGATAATTCTAGACGGTATAATACTCTGTTTCAAATTACATAATTTGGAGCAAACGAAATAGCTGAAGGGAACTTCATGCCCTTTTTTAAAATTCAGGGTCAAGTGCATCATTTAATAGGTAGTTTATTACCCGAAATTGGAAATAATGCTAAATTTTTACAAATGTATTTTATGTCAGAATCGGATCAAATATCTATTCGAACAAATATAATTCCAAATTTAAAAAGAGGTCTCATTGAATCATTGCAAACAGTTTTGCGTGAAAATAATCACCTCATACACAGCTTCAGATCTAATCTGGAGTCGAGGTCTTTTGATGAGTGGCAAAACTTTAAGTTAATTATTCATGCTGACAGAGTTCCTCAAGATGAACACAGAGGTCAATATAATGCACCTACCATCGATGAAGTAGCTGTATTATTAGTTAATGAAGATAAAGGTCCCAGAGATATAGTTCTGCACGGTCGGAGTGGACACTTGAGTCGAGTTTCCGAATTGAATAGATCTTATGATGCACTGCAATGTCTATTGATGTATACTAGAGGCGAAGACGGTTATCACATTAATATTTTACAGAAAAATAACCAAAATCGAACAAAAACTGTCTCCTGCATGCAATTTTATTCTTATAGGTTTATGGTTAGAGAAACAAGTCTAAATCATCTACATTATTACAAAACATTATTCAGCCAATAAGTCGTAGATTTGATGGCAAAAATGATTTCTGAAAGGTGTAATAATGAGTTTATGGGTGGCATGGTGATTTCCGTCAAACTTTACCAGTAATCCCTAAAGGTACTCGAGCTGATGTCGTTAATGCTTGCTTAAAATCTTCCCCTATATGGAACTATGTTGAAAAACTTTATTTGCGAACAAACATGAGAGTTTATTTATGTGGAGGGGACGATACTTTTCCAGCACAGTTGTTGAAAATTGGAAATGGAACTTTAGAAAATGAAAATGGTTACATTTCTGTCAATCACACGATTGGACGGGTGGTCAATAACGTGGAAGAGTTGATTTCTACAGTTTATCCTGACATTTTTAATCTGTCCAATAAATCTTATCAGTGGTTATGTGAAAGAGCTATTATCTCTCCGAGAAATGTAACAGCAGGAAAAATTAATGATATCATCCTTCTAAAATTCGATGGACACTCAAGTGAATATCTATCTATTGATACAATTACATCAACAGATGATGCTATTCATTATCCACAAGAATTTCTCAATTCTCTTTCTCCTTCGGGATTTCCTCCTCATAAGCTAAAATTAAAAATTGGTGCTCCAATTACATTATTACGTAATCTTCAACCACCGAACTTATGTAACGGTACAAGATTACAAATAAAATCGTTGCGAAATAATATAGAAGCCGTAATTCTTACAGGGCCAGTGAAAGGAGAAATTGCATTTATTCCAAGAATTCCCGTTTTCTTCCAAACAACTTCAATTCCCGGTTAAAGTTTCTTTTGCCATTACCATAAACAAAGCGCAAGGTCAAACATTCAAGTATGTTGGCATAGATCTTCGTACAGAGTGCTTCTCACATGGGCATATATACGTGGTATTTTCTCGAACTGGGGACCCGAATCATCTTATGATTTTAATTTCAACAGGAAATATAACAAAAAGCATCATATAATCAGAAGTATTATAAAATTCTTATTTTAATTCTTTTTTTTTTCTTTTTTATTCTTCATCAACTTCAATCAAATTCTTTATCAACCATAAATTATTTCTTTTTTATCTGTATTTATTTTTATCATTTATAACGCTAGAAAAATTTCAATCCGTTTTCATTAACCGTTTTTTTATATTTACTTGCTGATCACATTAAACAATAATAACAATAATATTTGAATAAAAAATTCTACATATCATGGTCCGAAGGCAAAATAAACAACCAATCACGGGCGAAGCTGTGACGGGTCGGCTAGTCGTAATATATAGAACATGTTAAATAATTTGAGCAATTATTTATTTTTTAGAAAAATAGATTCACTTTTAATGAATGTTAGACATAGATCATGTCTGAAAATACAATAAATGTTTTCACAAACATCAAAGATACAATGTTCATATAGTTATAAACGTACCCTACCATTTATTTAAATCTTTATCATCTTTCATAAAATTATACCAATAGTTTCCGAAGTCATCATAATGGTAACAGTCAAAAATAACTCATTATTATTGTCCATTAACACAGTTATAACATATTAATTAAATCCTACATGAATGTTAATAAAATACTTTGTAGTATAAATTAAATAAGAAATGAAAAATTTGCAAATAACTTTTGGCTTTTATATTAATATTTTAAAAAATGTTCAAAATGTACCACAGATATTAATCAATAGTTTATTTTAAAAATATTAGGCATTCATAACTTAACAGGCTTTTATCAAATTCAAATTACAAAATATCTGTAAAAAAACAAATGGTCAGGATGAATTTTGAATAATTATTATAACCCTTTAACATTTAAAAAAACCTTTAAAAGATTGTTGGATTTTTTTTTTTTTTTTTTTTTGATAGGTTATCATTCAATGAAGGTATTTTTAAGTTGGTCTAGAGTATATCAACTGTAAAATATTGTAAATACGACCTTTGAAAAGTTAAAACGCTATCAAACCACGTAGCAACAGTATAATACGAAATACTTTAAATAAATCAAAATAAAATACAGCTGAATCCTAATTACACTCACGCAGTAGATAACAGTAATATAAACAGTGCAAAGTTAATTACAGAGCGACAGAAGTAACACTACGGGGACGAAAGCATAACAAATGAAAAAAGTCTGATGCGCATGAACCGTATAAAAACAATAACTCGCAAGTAATCGTTTTGTCGTATTATAAAAAACGAATAACCGTCTTGACGACGTGGGACGGCGGCAACCGCGCCACAGAGCATCCCTTTCTCATCGTCGATTACCTTCCGAGATATCCATTTCCTCCGGAACGTCATTTTCACTGTCCCGTTCGACCATGTGGTTCATAATACAGGGCACAGGACTCGTTTTAGACTTTTTTCTCCTCTTCCGTCTGCCGAACGGTATGGCACTGCGCTTGTTTTCCGAATTTTTCTCGGCCAAAACGAACTTGACTGGTTTACTCAGTGCACGCCCAATTTCTGCGGCCGTCAACCACAGTGGTATGAGCCTATATTGTACACGATCGTCCAGACAATGTGGTGCTGGAACCAAGTCGGATGATTAAACATCCAAATCGTGAATGAAAGGGGTCGTTTGGATTTCGCGGTGGCGGCAACAGATATACGAATTACACGACGATACGGGAAAGGAATAACAAACAAAATGGCCGTGTGCGGAGAAACAACACCGCTCAGTACATCAAGCCGGTCACATGGACGGGGCAACGGAAACGAGCAGTGCGTCCCAAACGTTGGTATGAATCATGGAGTATCACTGAATGTTGACGATGATAATGACACGACGACACACGTCTAGGGAGAATGAGGAGCGTCTAAACTATAAAGTAATCTAAACACAGGAATGTACCTTATGCATTCTGCATATGCGCGTAATTTATTCACCACTATCATAATGTTAACGAATGAATCTCCACAGGAAAAATTTTTTGTGTCCGTATTTAATATTGCCTACATTTAGCTTCGTTTTTGCAGCTATCAAAATGTGATAACATTGATAAAACGATAACATAATTTTTATTATAATAATTTTATATATTGCTAAATTTAAATTTAAATAGTTAAATACAATACTAGTTAAATAAATTTAATAATACACAATTCGAAAAAAAAACACAATATTCACTTACGATCGTCATTTAAAAGGTAATATTCAAAAGTAATAAAAATATTATATTTCATTACTCTCATATTTTTTCATAACTCTAATTTCAAAGTGCCATATTTTAATCTTTATTAAACAAGAACAATGAATTAATTGTAAGATACAGCAATACTCAATTATGGCACCAAAATGAAATTGGTTAATTAAGGTTTACTACAGCTGATAGAGCGGAATTGGCAGGTAGCTGATTTTATTTTATATAATACTATACTACCATCTATACTGGTTCCTATTCAAAGGGTATTAAATGATGTCCACGATTCTGTAGAAGAAACAACATTAAAATGTTTATATCATAGTAAGAGTGTTATGAGCCAAATAGTAAAATCTATTAATAATCCAATTTAGTATTTTAAATACTGTGCAAGATAATTTTGCCACAAATTTAGGAAGAGATGATTTTTGTATTTAGAAATGACTAAATCTGTGTTGATGGGACCTATGGTTTAAACTTTAAACAGTTAGGTAGGCTTTTATTATAAAAATACAAAATATTAAACCTAATTATAACATTTGTATTATATTTCGCATGAAGTATTCGCAATGAATTGTGTATTTTTAAACTACGATATTGTGTTTTTTTTTCTAATTGTGTTTTATTAAATTTATTTAACTATTTTAATTTAAATTTAGCAATATATATAAAACTATTATAATAAAAATGATGTTATCGTTTTATCAATGTTATCACATTTTAATAGCTGCAAAAAAGGGGCTAAATGTAGGCAATATTATATACGGTCACAAAAAATTTTTTCCTGCGAAGATCCATTCGTTAATGTTAGGCTGTTATCAATATATTATATCAAATCACTATAATAATATGAGTTATGAATCTAACTATTCAAAATTTGAACATACTACATACGAATTTTACATTTTTTTGGGCTTCAACCATTTTCAGTAAATAAATCATTATACATACAAGATATATTTGAAAAAATAATCAAAACAGCAATAACTAATCTAATATGTTAAGATGGGTTTTATTAATGTTTATTTATATCTATATTTACCCAATTACCTATTTGAACATTTCATAAACCAGACTTTATCAAAATTTATCACACAAAGGCTATTTACTAAATTTTGTATTGAGTATTAACAATACAATTCACAAACATCTTAAACATAAAAATTCATTATATAATATCTATATAAATGACTAATAAGTTTAAGTATGAATTATCAAAACCAACTAGTGTAATGTGTCGAGTTATGAGTTCAACACGGTTACACAATATTAGGATGTAAGGATTTTAGAGTTAGATTAATAACTTTATCAAGAATACTTATTACGTTATTACTGATATTTTATTTAACACTTTTTAATTTAACATCAACATAGACATAGCAAATGATAGTAACAAATATAAGCGGAGCGTATATACTGGATGGCTGAATACATTTGGTTGCTAATGCTGTTTCGCAAATTTTTCCAATTCGAAATTTTGCGACTCACACGTGATTCATATTACTTCAATTAATTTCTTCATGGTTATAGTTGTAAATACGTAGTAACTATAATATACGAATGAAAAAATAATGTATACATAGTACATTACACTATAGTTGAAACTAAACATCTCAATAACAAAAAAAATTATAACGAAATTGAACATTATTATTTAATAGCTAAAATAAAATTATAATATATTATTTAGATACAGTGGCGTATAGAGGTTTTCATTTTGGAGGGGGCCGATTATTGAATATATTGATATATTGAAAACGCTCGACGCATGCCGTTAGTTTGTAGGTGGTATGAAGAGGTTCTCGAATAAGCTATACTGAATGTGGATGTAGGCGACTGGAATAGGTCCGACTCGAACTGTCGACCTTGATCAGTAATGATCGTATCGGGTACACCGAAACGTGCTATCCAGTTTGACGTTAATAGGTGAGCGACTACGCATGCGGATATATTTTCCAGCGGCTATACGTCTAGCCAGTGAGTAAATACTTAAATCCCTTGGACGGAGATAGTGGACTAACCAGATCGATGTGGATGTGCTTGAAACGTCGCTCGGATGGAGCGAAAGGCGTAATACTGGTCGTCTTGTGTCTGTGCACGTTGGCATGGTTTGCAGTATCGGGTCCAGTGAGTTATTTTGCGGTTCATGTCCGGCCAGCAGTATCTCGACTTGATGAGCGAGAATGTGGCTCGAATTCTGTCATGAGCCTGACCGTGTAATCCGTTAAATACTCGATGCCGGTGTATTGACGGTACGTACATACGTGCTTTGTCAATCGAGTAGTCCGTATATAGTTTGCCGTCAGGTGAATCGCGTGGCTGTAGAAATGAATGTACAACTGTAGTTGTAATGAGCTTCGGACGTTGATAATTGCCTGGAGCTGCTGGTCGATATCCCATTGTCGTAGGGCAACTGATTTAAGCAGAATAGACACTATAATTACTCGTCAGTTAAAAGTAAAGACAAATTATTGGATTAATGTGCTAACTCGAGTATGTTCTGTAGTGAAGTCATTAGCTAGCCATGGATTACCATTTAGAGGAACTGAAGAAAGGTATGGATCTTCTATTGCTAATAGTGGTAATTTTATTATGGCAATGGAATTAGTTGCAGAATATGATCCTTTTTTGTCTCAGCATATAAGTAAATATGGGAATCCAGGTAAAGGAAATACATCGTATTTATCTTTTTATACTTATGAGCAATTCATAAGTATAATCATAGGCACAATTTGGGGGGGGGGCTTGGGTGTGCTTAGCACTCCCATTTTCAAAATTAGCACCCCCAAATGTGTTAATGTTAATTTACATTTAAATACTTATTAGGTACTCATTATGTATAGAAAAACATAATAGTTTTTGAGTTCTTTTGTATAAATATATAAATTTTTATACAATACAAAAATATTTCGCGATACGAAAAAAAAAATATCTTTGCTATAGGGTAAAAGTTTCAAGTTTCTAGCCATATTACTTTTGGAATTATGACTAAATAACTAAAATTTGAAATGTGAAAGTCTTATTTACAGCGTATTTTTATCATTTCAGGACATTTTTTTCCTCATGTCTAGAAAAACTATTATGATTTTAAAAAATGACCTATCTAAAGTACCACCGCATGCCAATTTAAAATCTAAAATAGTCCTAGAAAAAACTTTTGGGCCAGTATTTCTATCCGAAAAAGTGTTAAACAAATAAAATACAAACATCATTATAAAACCATAATATCCTTTGCTTCAGTCAAAATCTAAAAGTGATCATGTGATAAAACATTTGTGTTTATAGACAGGTAATTCGCTATACGTGCAATAAAAATATAAAATTATAGTAAATAATTTAAATTTAGAAATATTCATATATTTACCAAATATTTTAGTAACTGTTGAATTGTACGGTTTGCGGGTGTCTATAACCATTAAGGTACATGAAAAAGATAGAAGGGCTTCAGCACCCCCAGTTTTTTCATTGCAATTGCGCCCCTGAGTATAATGTCAGAAAAAGTAATAGAAACAATAATTAATGAAGTAAAAGTGGCAACATACTTCTCAATTAGTATTGATTCAACCCCAGATGTAACTCACATTTAACAACTTTCTTTTATTATAAGGTATGTATTACCAAATGGAGAACCAGTGGAACGTTTTATTGGATTCATTGACGATGCTGGGCATAAGGTAGAGTCGTTAACTGAGGCTATATTTTCCATATTGAAGAAATATGACTTAAATGTTTGTTTTCTTAGGGGCCAGTCTTATGGTAACGCCAAAAATATGTCTGGCATATATTCCGATGTCCAAACAAGAATTAAAGATGTTATTTCCTTAGCTGATTTTGTTCCCTGTTCCACTCATTCGCTAATTCTCGTTGGAATGTGTGCTGCTAGTTGTTGCGAAAAAGCAAACAATTTTTTTTCATTCACCCAAAACTTTTATGTTTATTTCTCTTATAACTTATAGCTAGAGCTTATTAAAAAGTACAATAATTTCACTCTTAAGAGTTTATCAGATACTCGTTGGTCTACTCGAGATGATGCTTGTCATAGTTTGAAAATAAATTGGGCTGGCATGAAAAAAGCATTAATAGATTTGATACATGATAAACTACAGAAACCACTTACAAGGTCAGAAGCTGAAAGACTACTTCGACAACTTAATAGACTAGAAACATCATTTATGACTGAGTTTTGGAACGATGTACTTCATACATTTAATAAAACAAGTAAACTATTACAGTCTGTTCAAATAAATTTGAGATTGTAGTAGAATTATATAATTAATTAGTTGCTTATGTTAAATATGCTTCTTTCTTAAGTAAGAAATGTTTCAAACATATGAAGATGCAGTAAAAGAAAAATGTAGATTGTAATAAAATTCCGGAATTTGAAAATAAACCAAGAAAACGAAAAAAACATTTTGATGAATCCAATGATCCTGTTCATACATTTGATAGCCAAAACAATTTTAAAACAATACATTTTATGTCATTGTGACAATTTAACAGTTGAACTCAACAAAAGGAAATCTGCTATGACTGTATACAGTGGCGTAGATACAATTTTTTTCTGGGGGGGGGGTTGTTTAAGAGTAAGTTTTTAAGTGTTCTTAGTATATCTTAAAACAAGGTCATATGTCATAATATTACATTTAAAATGGTATTATTATTATGTCCCGTATTTAATGAAAATTATTTTGTTATTCAATTTTTAATATATACCTAATCATAGTAAAATCAAAATATTTTACTATAATATGTAAATATTAATAAATAATAATCAAATATCAATAAAAAAAATTTGTGTAGGGAGGGTGGAAACCCCTTACACCCTCCCCGTAACTACGCCACTGACTGTATAATATCTAATTATATCCGTAAATACAGCTTTATTTTAAAAATATATGAACTAAACCCTTCACAAATACGTGCAAATGCAAAAAAATGAGATCTATAAACAAAATCTAGATGAATCTTTTGAAAATTAATGTGTTAATTTTTAAAGTGTATTGAAATTAACCATCAACTCTCCTAAAACGCTATTAGACATGAATAAATTTATAAAAGAAAAATAATTAGTTACAAATTTTCCATATGTTGATGTAGCTTTAAGAATTTTCCTTTGTAATTTGGCCTCCAACTGTTCAAGTGAAAGGTCTTTTTCTACACTCCATCAAATAAAAAAATATTTAAGATCATCTATGTCTTGCAGTTCTAAACATAGAAGCTACTCATACAAAGAGCTTATATTACTCAGATGCGATAAAAAAACATTTACAGCAAAACAAGCAAGAAAAAAAACTGAAGTAACGATTTTATATATTATAATGTATTTAATAGTATGTTATGTATTTTATGTTTATTTGTTTATTTTATAATTTATTGGTATATTACCTATATTCTGTTATTTTTTACCTATTATAATATATTAATAATATTTACCAATCACTGCATTTACTAATTTTTTTCTTTCTTTTTTTTTTAATTTTATTTATCTAAATACCAAATTAGATACCACAAATCCTTATAATTAGTATTATTAGTACTACTTATCAAATAGTTTTAAATTTAATTATAAGCAAAATGAGGGGCGCTAAAATTTTGTTGCCCACGGGCTCCAAAATCTTAAATACGGCCCTGGTGTTGGGCGAACACCGCCGCAGTTTTCAGTTTAGCTTTAATTAAACAACTGCCTGGATGACATATTTCTACGCCACATGTTATTATCGCAGATTCTGCTTTTCCACCTAAAACATACATAATGAGACCATATCCTCAACATCGACATGATTTATCCGTAGAAAGAAAAATTTATTATTATAGACATTGCCGCGGAAGACGCGTTGTTGAAAATGATTTTGGAATTTTGGCCCAACGGTTTCGAATTTATTTTAGGACAATAACTTCTAAACCGGGTTACATAGAAAACATAATTCTAGTATCCTGTATTTTACATAATTATTTACGGAATAATAAAATGTTTTTAATAGAAAATAATTCGTATGATGAGATAGATCAAACTACTATTTTGAATGATTTACCATCAATCGGTATTAATGCCCAAACTGCAGGATTCAATGTAAGAGAAAAGTTTACAGACTATTTTAATTCAAATGAAGGATCAGCACCCTGGCAATACGGATACATTTGAAAAAAAAGTGTATTTACATACATTATGTATGATTAAGAAATCATAATTGAAAACAGTTTATTGATATTATTTTTATAAATTTTTACTTATATTAGTTATTATATGTATTAATTAATTTAGGTATGACAAACTTTGTAAACTTTAACATTACTGATGTATATGATATAACTATTATGTATATTATGCATGAATTAAAATTTCAATATATAATAAATAACTAAATAACTCGCCTTGTTGAAGTTTTTCCCCAATTTCTTTCCATAAATTGAATTTATAAGTTACATCACAATACTTTTTATGTGAAAAGTCATAAAAAACTTTATTTTCACGCACAAATTCAATTAGAATTTCGTTGTCCATTTCACAAATTTTTTTTAAATTTATAATTTTACATCATTTATTTATTTCAAATTATATATAAAAATAATAATTATAATAATAATAATTTTAATAATTAATAATTACAGTAATTAAATAATTTAATAATAATAATAATAATAATTAAATAATTTAATAATAATAATAATAATTATTATTATTATTTATTTTAAGATAAACAAAACAATGGATATGACCGAGATTAGCGCGACTATTCACACTAAACGGTTTCGATCAAAAAGCTCGTGACCGCGGCGGTCTGGATCGTGCATCGGCCGGACCTGACCGTGATCGATAGTGTGTACGATACCGTTGGATTACGTACTATCGATGTTGATTTGACCATGACCGGACCGAATCGAAACCGCTAGTGTAAATCGAGCTTTACAGATAGCAGGAACCCGATTGAACACGGTGGCAACCAAACAATAGGAACCAAAAAATAACCCAAAAACCACACGATTGAGCACGAAAATGGGAGCGACGTTTCCGCTTTGTACCGTAGAATATTTTTCGGTTCACCGTATTACTGTGCATTTAAGATTTTTTTGTAATTATTATGTAATTCAATTTTAGATTTGTAAAGATTATTTCATAATTTAAAATTTTTATAGCTCAGGTTTCCTAAAATAAATAACTCTCCAATAGAAAAACAAGACACCTTTTTTTTTCGCATTTTTTATATTGTTTTATATTGCACCTTAGGCAGACCACACACCAAAAGAGCAAAACTGCTTAAAGCAGAATTAGGCAGCTTTATTTTGACTAATCAAAAATAGAACTCATGTAATTCAGTGAAAACCCGCAGACTGATAAATCATAGTCAAAAAAAAAAAAAACGTTTTTGCTCTTTAGTCAATTCTAGTCATGATTAATCGTGTTTTATCAAAATAGAACACGCTCTATTCCGTCAGTCAAGACAAAACAATTTTTATCAGTCAAAACTAGTAGGATATCGTAGTCGTTGCAAAACGGTCATACGTAACATATATAATTATTATATTTTAATACTGTTTTTATATATTATATTACATTTAAATATACTATATATTTTTTTCATATATTATACATTTTGTGTACCTATATACCTATATTAAATAAATCTTCATCATGTGTGTACATATTATATATCCACATAATATATAAACAAATAATAAACATATGTATTTTTTTTAATTTTTCTACGCAGACTTTATTATGATCACTGAAAATATAGACCTGGAAACACTTATAATACTTGTCCAACAAAAATCAACCATCTATAATTATAAAGATAATTAAATTAAATTAAATTATTTGTTGTACGTATTTTATTTAAAGGATGAACCCACATTATTTTTTGTTTTTCACTCTTCGATAACAACAAAGAACACAAAATAGGCACAATAATTTTTTCTTCGTCGGAAGGTGACGAAATGGTGACTAAATACTATAAATACGATTTCAACATAAGGATGACTAACACAGTTTTGCTCTTTTGGTGTGAGCCGTCCAAAAACAATTAGTTTTTAATTTACTTAAATAAAAATAACTAACAATGACTAACACAGTTTTGCTCTTTTGGTGTGCGGCCGGCCTTAGTATTTTATTTTAGATAAAACTAGCTGTAGTTATAGTTTATAATTTATAAATAAATATATATATATATATATATATATATATATATATTATTTAACTGATAAGGGAAAACATTGTTTTTAATAGCAAATGGAAGTTTGAAAAATACAATACAAGAATATCAAGAAAGTTCTCTTAATATGGATGCATTTCATTTTTTTATTTTTCGAATTTCCATACTGAATCTTCAAAAATTATAAAATATGCTCTAAAATCTAAAAATCTCTAAATATGATTTATAAACTTTTAATATTTTTCGTAGTCTTGGAATGAATTTCTAGCTCACTTAAGAATAAATCCAATGGTGCAAAAAAAACATGCAAATGCAATAACTTCTGAATCCTAGTAATTAATATTATACATATGAAATATTAAATAATACCTTACCTTATACTTTGAGTGGTTAGACACCCTTTCCTTATATACCTCAATAATTTCCTTTCTTTTTTATGTAATACTTAATTTCACTACTACATTTATCGCACAATATATTTTCTACATTTACTAAAAGATTTTTAGAAACTAAAAAATTAGTAGCTAATTCTTCGTTTTGAATTATATTGTAAAATTCTTTTACAAACATTTTGAAATGTGACGTGAAAATAAAAACTATGTGTAAGCCCAAGAAATGTCAACCAATCACTAAATATACAATGAAAAATTATAGCACACAGTAAAAGAGAGCGCTAATTTTTATTAGCATCAAATCACAATAGTAAAGATATAAATTGACTAGTAGAACGCAAACGACAAGCATGCCGTAATTGCAGGTAGACAGCGATCTACAGTAGAGCGCATATGAAAAGATAGCCTGTGAAAAGAATGTCCATAAGGTAATGAAAAAATGAATGATTGTAATTTTCAATATAATTATATCAATTACTTTAAGTTATACTAATAAATAAACAAAACATTGCAAAACACTAAAGCTATTTGATAAATATCACAGAATAATAAAAATTGTGTCTAATTTTTAATGTAGATAGTAAAAATAATAATAATAATAATAGTACAATTCAAAGGTCAAAATACCTGTTTAGTGATAAATAATCTATTATTACAACTTTTAAAAAGGATAATCTTTAATAAAAAAAAAAATGAATTTAACAGTATCAATAAATAAACTATACAATACTTTAATAGAGTAACTCTTTTCATTGTATGTATATTAATAATATTATATATTTATTAACTTGGCAGCAACAGAAACATATTACAATAATTGAACAGAATTATTCTGTGCTAAGTATAGTAATAAAATAAAAAAAACAATAAATATAATTAGGTATGTGAATTGTGATAAAAAAAATTCAATAGATTAATAATTAGGTGTTAAGTAAATAAGTAAAAATGAAATAGTTAGGGACAAGAATTGTAAAAAATGGTAGGTAATTATATAAATTGCACAAGAAATTAAAACTTAAATAGACTAGACAAAATTACTTTAGTTTAAAACATCTATAAAAATTCAAAAAATAAAATAATATAAGACAATATGATTATGAAAAGCAACATAGACAAGCAAATTTAATATAGCTGATCATTTAAAGGCAGTCTTTTAGTGCGTAATTTTTATGTTGTTTGACTTATTTATAGTTATTTATTTTTGATTAATATCAACGATTAAATATTTGATCCCCCTTTACTTAATATTTATTAAAAAATAAATACATTATAGTACCCTTTTAAAAATACTTTATCACTTTTTAGTTATCATAAGACTTATCAAATGTTTGGTTATTGTACATTACAAACAGCAGAGGTTCCAACACGTTTGTCAAAACTTGCTGCACGTCTTTTGATTGCTTCCAAGTATACATCACGATTAAATTGTCCAGCAGCTAAAGGCATACTAAAATCAACAAATTATATATTATATTAAAATATAATTACACATGTATTAAATATTTGTAGGTCTTACGTATCAATACCCGGGCGAATTGAACATTTATAAAGACCCCAGACTGGTTTGTGATCAGAAGTACAAACTGATGGTACTGAACAGTATGTTAAACATTCAATACTGGATGTAGTACATGAAGATCCTGCAAAACATCAGTAATATATTTTATGATTTCTATTGTTATTAAAGTATTTTTAATTGACTGATCAATACAATTTAAATAGACCTATAAAATAAACTGAAACTGAATAATAAGATATAGTACGGCTAAGAACTCAAGAAAAACTCTTCTATTTATTTTCCATCAAAAGTGTACCTGTAGGACTTGGTAGAACTTGTTGTTTTCCACATTTGAAAAGAATTCTATCTGTATATGATGGTGTTCTTTGTTTAGCAGATGTATCAAACAATTCAGTTCCTGGATCATACTTATAAGATGGTGCAAAAGTTAAAGGGCCTTCTTGAAATCCACGAAATACTAAACCTATAATTAGTCGACATTATTATTTAGTTTCTTTTTAATACATATTATAATAGTTCATTGTTTATACCAGATAAGCTAGTTAAGCATTTTAACTGTTTTATAAGTTATTTATTCAAACTTATGTCTGCTCTACTATAATGAATAAAAATAGAAATTTATTTTCATCAGTATAACTATTTAAAAAATAAAAATGTCATATGAATTGAATAATTTAGTATTTAAATAAAAAATTATTTTGTTAAAAATACAAAATGAAAAATATATTTATGAGTAATGATTAAAAAATTATAATAAAATAAATGGCATAATTCTAGTATAGTAACCTTCCAAATTTTTTGATTTTTTTTTTTTTTTAATATGTCATTTTGCATGTTTTGTAAGAATGTAAAAAAAAGAAATAACCATGATAATAATCATCTTAATAGAATAGAACCAATTGTAAAATATTTTAATAATAGAATTACAATCATTTAAGAACCTGGTAAAAATTTAGTGTTTGACGTGTCAATAATTTTGTTTCATAAGAGATTAGTTTTCTGACAATATATCAAAAATAAGTGAAACAAGTATGGTATAAAACTTTATATACTGACATAACCTGGTGGATTAGTCCACAGAACAATGATATACTCTGGACAAGAACATGACAGAAATATCAAACAGAATTTGTTAACATAAAATTAATGGAAGAACTTCAGTTGAGTGACCGATCAATGTACATAGATAATTATTAAAATAGTGTAAAACTAGTAAAAATACTTCCAAGATAATGGAATATTTTGTACAGGAACTTAATGCGAAAACAGACAAAGAAACTCAAAAGAAATAATAACAAAGTGGGAGAATGTATTAGAAAATACACTAATGAAGGTATACTTGTAATAAAATTGTGAGACAGACAAAAAGTTTTAGTTATAAGCTCTGAGCATATAAACTAATTAATCAAAATTACTAACAGAACAGGTGAACAAAAAATGAAACCCATTGCAATTTCTATGTACAACAAATATATGTTTAGCATTGATTGACAGAACCAGACTTTATCATACTATCCATGCAAGAGGAATTCATTATTTTCAATTATTTTTACTAAATTCCTATTATATATCAGTAAAAAAGTAAAAAAAAAAATGTTCACTTTATTATAAGAGACTTTCAATCATGTCAGATTTAGTAAAAAAATTAAATAAGTATAAATGTTCCTTCACAAATAAAAAAATTTACATTTTCCTACAAACATTAAAAAACCAATAAAAACAATTATGAAAAAAAAGATGTAAGGTATGCTATTCCAAAGACATGGAAGACAACATTATTTTACTGTCCTGAATGTGAAGATCAACTCGGTTTATGTATTGAAAATTTTTTTAAAGTAATTCATGAACTACCTAAAAATTTAATTTATTTTTAAATATTATTATAATTCAATGTTTACAGTATGATTATACAAGTTATATATAGTGAAACCTCCACTAACAGACACTTCCCAATAGCAGACGTATTTTGGTGATGGTGTAATTATAAACAAAGTTCACCGATTTTTTCAAACAAAAATAATTTAAAAATACATGTATGTACATAATTTTGATTTTGATTGTAAAAATATAAAAATGTAATAATTTACAATAAATAATAAGTAATAACATTATGCATACATACATATTACATTATTATATAAATAAATTTCAAAAGTATCCCCTCTGAATAACGGACAACATTTTGGTGACCAAGAGTGTCCACTATTCAGAGGTTTCATTGTATTTACTTGCAAGATGAACAGTTCACTTTATTAAAATATTTAATATGTATTCAATTTTATTATTATTTTATAAATATTTTATTATTATACAAGGTTAATAAAGTTAGTATTCTTTTGTTTATTTTATTTTTATAACTGTTACTGTAATTGTATAATATTAAAAGTTAGTTGAAAAAATAAAAAATACAAGTATAAACGATTAAAAACAAAAGTTCATGGCTAATGTCAACTATAGTTGACACACACTTATCTATCAATTTTATGTGTGACAACACATGTCTGCAAGTCGAATCGACGACCATGTTAAATAAGTTCATTAATTAGTAAATTAAAGATTTACACACGATTTGACTTACCACTTAAAATACAGTCATTTAGTTGATCTGAAAGTGTTTGGTGCGCAGGAGAAACCAAAGGAAATTGATGCTGTGATACCCATTTCATAACTTCGGGTCGTGAATGAGCTAATCTAAAGTTTAGATCTCCACACCAAAATACATAATCAAAATTATTGGTAACATCTAAATAAAAATTAAATATTAATTTGGCTAAATAAAATTTTCAAGTATCCTATTACCTTTTGTTTTATGTTTAACAGGTAAAATTTTAGGAAGGTCTAAAGATTTAACAATCCTACGTACATCTTGTAAACGTTCTTTAACTTTTTCAACGTGTGCTGTTAGATGTGATGTTATAAATAAAATTGATGAACCAAATAGAGAAAAAGAAATTGCAACAGCACCTTTTGTTCGAAATGCTGTTCCTGGTCTGGTGCTAAAACTTGATTCTTCAGCTACTAATTAAAACAAACATAAATACTTAAAAAAATGTCTTCATTGCAATATATTTAAAATGTACCAGAGCAAAACCAAATTAAATCTCTTCGAATATAAATAGCTAAATGTAATGTGCCCAAGGATGCAGAATGAAAAAGAATATGTGATGGACCAATAGTTTCTTGAATATTAACTTCCCATTCAAATTTATCAGGATAACTTTCTTGAGTACCAATAGCAAGAATATCTGGAAGATGAGGAACTGTATCAGGCAGTAGTAATTCATTTAGTTCAGGTGGTGGTGCCTAAAATAAAATTATTAAATATTACATATTGTAAAAAGTATTTATTTTAAAATAATTCTTTTACTTGGCCATTCATGTTCCATGTGCCGACATATATACGAACTTCTCGATTATGTAACACTCGTTCTAATTCCATTGCTCCTAATAAAGAATTTCCAGCAATTCTTCCATGTAAATAGTTTCTATTCAAAATAATCAAGAAACAAATATGGTTTTTAAATAATTTAAATTTATCTAAATATATTACCTTTCTTTAACATCAGATGTAGGAATAAGATGTAATACTTGTACTGCAAATAAAGCTTGTCTGGCTAAACTATCCATTGAGTTATTTTTAGCTTCACTTTTTTTTAAATATTCAGATGCTGTTAACGTAGTAGTAGATGATGGTCGAATCACCTTTAAATCTGATGTATTTATACCTGTAGTTTTAGGAACAATAATACTATCAGCAGAAACATGTTGTGCATTACTAAAGATTTTACGTAGCTTATCACATTTATCTAAAGGAGTAAATGGTTCATTTAATTCTGAATTTTTATATTCTTCATCTTCACCATTGGTAGACGAGTGTAAGCCTAGACTCAATGACCGTTTGTGAGAAGTATTTGATTCTGCACAAGAACATACATCTGGTTCATTTAAGTTTTGTACATTCTGAAAATCAGACTGAGTCTTTGTTGTTTCAGTAATGGCACAGCATAAAGAAACATTTGTGCTTCTATTTAGTGGATTAGAAATGTTACGGTAAGGACCATCTAATTGATATGATGTCTTCATTGTATCAATATTGGGCATTGAAGACTTTTTTTTTCGCAAGTGCAGTATACTTAACAAGCTAGATTTTTTTTTAGGCGAATTATCGGTTTTATTCATGCTTGAAGTAGTAACTCACGGTTTGATTATTACAGTAGAGTTGAGATCAATTTTCAGCCGTTTTGAAAAAAAATTATTTATATCCAAGTGATTAGGAAAACACATTGAGAAAATCATAATTAAACAATTTAAGTGGTTTAAATAAAGTACAGGTAGATATAAACAGATACTTGAACGAAATTGGTTGAACGTGCATAACTACAAAATGTATATTAGTAGGAACACTAAAATTGTACGTATTTATTGTGGTTTTCTTATACTATAATTTTTAACATTCAATGTACTTATTTGATAATAAGTTGATAAAGATTCCTCGCATATTTATATGTAACTACCGACTATGATAGATTATCTATTATCTTGGTTCGTGCGTGCGACCGACCGACAGTACATGTGTGTCATGATAAATTAATTACTTTATCATGATGCACAGATATGTATAATCACAGATATGTACATAAAAAAGCTTTCAACCTACATGAAGTAAAAGGTTTCTAACAAACAATAATAATAATTTAATATTTTTATACATTATTTCTATTTTTACATAACTTTCTACATTATAATCATTTTTAATTTATATTATTCTGTGTTGATAAAAATAATTATGGCAAGGCTGAAATTGTTTTTTTTTTAATTGTGTCATAAATAAACGTTAAAAAATTCCTATTTACCATCCCTGCTTTAAATCATATACTATAGTTGGAGTCATAGCTCATCTTGCCTATGTAAATAATTTGAAGTACATATAAGCGACGAGTCTCGTTGAGATGCGTTATTTACATATGCGCGAGTATACTTGTCGCATATTTATTTTATATATAAATATGCGGTATTTAATATTCAATTATAATGTGGAAAATGAAATTCAATGAACTGATAAATTAAGGCGGGTTTACACTGATCGATCGTAGTCGAACGACTTCGCTGCATGACAACGGGTCGAAACTCGATCGAAACTATGACGTTTAACGCTCAACTGTTTTTTGGCTACATTTTAGTCGAAATCACATCAAGATCGTCACTTGTGTTTCGCGTTCTCGTTTGTGACTATCACATCTGCCATGAAGCGGTCAACCAAAGCCCAGTCGATTGAGTTCTCTAGCATTGAAGGGACCAATTTACCCAGGTTGAGGCATTCCTTGTTACTGTCAAACATTTTACTGTGCATGAGTATGTGGAACGCATTGTTCTCCTTCTCAGCGTAACTAAATTAGGTGGTTCACAATACGAGCACCAGACCGACATAATCCGGCCGATTCAGTGAAGGAATCGGTTCAAATAACCCATACCCTGTCATATGAATAACCTACCTTAACTAAAAATAACTAATCTCTTGTGTTAACCTAATCATCTTAGTCTATTAAAATTAAAATAATATTAATTTGAAATTGTATTGGCTGATATGAAAAAATTAAAACAGTATTGTTTATATTATAATAGTTTCTAGATTCAAATTTGTTTCTTCTCAATTTATTTAACATTTAATGTTCCAGAACGCAAAAAAAAAAAAAAAATTCAGAAAAGTGGAGAAAATATATGCCATTCCCTCAATTGAGTCGTAGTTACTAAAATATCAACAGAAATTGTACATCAAGAGTATACAAGTAGATATTAAAACTAATATTCAAAATATTCAGTAGAATCATCAATTTAGAAATTTTCCGGCCTTAATGCCAGTAGTTAATGTTAATTAACTTAAAACTATTACATTAAACACTTGGCCGTGAGTGAAGTTTTTAATTTTTTCGAGTCACATATATATTAGTTAATGTTTATTATTAATTACTCAGGATTATCCAAGGATGACTTCTATAGTTCATCAAGAAAACGAAACAGACTTAAATAATTCAATATCGTCATCAACATTGAACACTAATTCCAATATGATCATCTGCAAGTCTGAGTTTCATGAGCAGTCTGATAATAAAAATGCTCTACCAAACAATCCAGTTCAAGACTGTTTGACTGATATTCCTAAACTAAATATTTCTATAAGTAATGTAGTAACGACCTTTAATGTCAAGTCCCATTTGGACCTTCGATATTTAGCTCATCATGGTATAAATGTTGAGCATAAACGTGAAAATGCAATGTTAATAATGAAACTACGTAAACCAAATGCTACAGCATCTATTTGGTCAAGTGGAAAAATTGTCTGTACAGGTACTACATCCGAAACACATGCTAAAATTGCTTCTAGGCGTTTTGCTAGAATAATTCAGAAACTTGGTTATCACAATGTTACATTTAGCAGTTATAGAGTTGTCAATGTTCTTGGATCATGTTCACTGCCTTTTCCGGTTAAAATCATACAGTTTTCGGAAAAGTATAAAAAAATTGC
The DNA here is from genome assembly GCF_003268045.1 of Sipha flava. NCBI lineage: Eukaryota > Metazoa > Arthropoda > Insecta > Hemiptera > Aphididae > Sipha > Sipha flava. Next base: position 598,870 of record NW_020272843.1, read on the forward strand.
TCAGTATGAACCCGAGTTACATCCTGGTGTTACTTTTAAGTTCAAAGAATTAAAAGCTACATTGAAAATATTTTCTACGGGTAGTATTACAGTAACTGCTCCAAGTGTAGGAAATGTTAATCAAGCAATCGAGCAAATTTATCCCATGGTTTATCCATTTCGTCGTGAGAAGACAGCAGAAGATGAAAGAGTAATACGTAAATCAATGACAAAAAAGAGAAATTTCACTGAAATTGATGAAAATGTAACTATGCATAACTCGACAAACAGTGTAACAAAACGAAGGTGTGATGGATTAGTCATTGGCATAGTAAAAGAAAATAATTCAGAAAATATTATTAAACAGGAATATGAAGATGATCTCTGAAATATATTTCAGTTACCCTAACAGATTCACTTACAGTTAACATTGCAGCAGTTTTTATAAGTTTATATAAAAGTTCTTAAAATATGAAAAAAAAAAAACTATTAATATTGTAATATGATCATTATAATAAATGTACAAAAATTAATTATTTTAGCATTTTACTTTAGCTGTTGTGAAACAGCCAAGTCGAATTAGAACATAGTAAAGTTCTAGCGGTTGAACTTGGAGTTGAACATTTTGAAAGAGCTTGTGAATATGATGAGCAATGTAATCTTTTTCGCGTCAATAAATCCTGAATATTGTTTTGTAAAATAAAAGCCTTTTCAAGTGGTATTTTTCTCATTAGGTTGGTTACATACTATCCAAAAGTTCAAAATTCATCATCTTCTTTATCGACACATCTTTTAGCGATTCCCATTTAGCTGTGGGTCTTTAGATGGGAAACATGTTTCTGTACAAAATTCCCATCATGGGGCTTAAAATTATTTCTACTATTAAAGGACGATCAGCGTTGTTCTACTAGCAGCAGTTAACGCTAATTATTGTTTTATTTATAAAGATGTCGAAACAAATGGTCATATGAACGACGCCTTAATTTTTAACAACTCATATATTAATGCAGCAATAACAAAAAATCAGTTAAATTAATCAAAAAACGCTTTTTTTTGTGGCGGACGAATATTTTAAAACGATATTCAAGAATAGGATTATTATCACATAAGTAAAAAAATTTTCAACTACAGATTATCTCGCGTTTTTGAAAGTGCATTTGGAAAGTGCATTGTATCATTATTATTCTATTATTTTTTATTAAACATACTAATTTAATATCAAATGATATACTATTATAGATCAACCTGACTATAAAAATGAAACGTTCTAAGTTAAGTGGAGACAAATATAGGAAATTGGCCAAGGAAAAATTGGAAAAACAAAGATTGGCTTTAGAAAATGTCCCGAAAATTAATACATTATTTAGTAAGGAAGTAATTACGTCAGTAAGTGTAAGTCCAAAAATATCTTCTAGTGTCATAGATTCCGGGGATATTAAAACAGTACAGAATGTAAATGAAAAAAATAATACTAATACTAATACTAATAAAACTACTAAAATAATACAGTACAGAGATAGAGTTACAAAATAAAACTAAAACAAGTATTTTTAGTAAAGATCCTTCTCAATGGATACGAACAGCCGACTTTATTCACTTTGTGGCATCACACGGTGTTGATCAAAATATGAACTCAGACTTTTCAAACTCCAAACGGATATACTCTGACCAAAGTAGATATTTAACTAAATCTATGTTCTATAGGATATTATCAAACAATGAAAAAATTCTTAGAACGTGGTTAGTTTACTCAGAAATTAAAGGGACTGTATTTTGCGCACCGTGTTGGTTATTTCGTGACGACTCTGATTTGGCTACTACAGGTTTTAATGACTGGAAAAACGCTTGTTCGAGGTTAAAACAACATGAAAATTCTATAAATCATAAAAACTGTTTAATTCAAATACAAAACATCAATCAAACTAAGGAAAAAGTAGATTCAAGATTAATGAATCAAATTGATGGGGAAAAAAACTATTGGAAAAATATTTTATTGCGAATTGTTGCCGTAGTTAAATCACTTGCCTTACGGGGACTCCCTTTTCGGGGTGACAACGAGTTAATTGGTTCTTCGAAAAATGGAAATTTTCTTATGTCAATAGAATTAATATCTGAATTCGATCCATTTTTGGCCCAACATATTAATAAATACGGTAATGCCGGTCGAGGATCAACATCATATTTATCATCAACTGTTTTTGAAGAAGTAATTTCTTCAATAGCGGAAAAAGTAAACAAATATTCTGTTGATGAAATTAAACGTAGAAAATACTTTTCCATTATAGTTGATTCAACTCCTGACATTACGCACATTGATCAGCTTTCCTTTATTGTGAGATATGTAAATGACCAAGGTCTACCAGTTGAACGATTTCTTGAATTTATACCAAAAGCGGGTCATAAGTCTGCAGAGTTATTTGATGTAGTCAATGATCTCATAAAACGTTACGGTTTGGATTGGTCCAACTGTAGGGGACAATCATATGACAACGCTAATAATATGTCCGGCAGTTATTCAGGTCTCCAAGCACGAGTTAAAGAAATAAATAATTTAATATATTTTGTTCCATATGCGGCATATTTGTAAATTTATATTAAAATGCTCATCTTTATCAAAATCTCCAATAATCGATTTATTTAACTCGATTAATATTAAATGGAGATTCGTTCGAAGGTTCTTACCGTTACTTTCATCCATGATTCAAGCGTTCTCAACGGTTTTTCCCCATGTTTACAAAGTTCACAAACAACCTTTATATGACATAAACTTTAATGCATTAACTCTCACCTCATACGTGATGGTGTCACCCAACTTTCTGGGCCACACCCCTAATGATTTACGACTTATGCCTCCATGCATAATTAATAACCTATTTAGACAGTTTATTGCCGATAACATTAATTCGTTTACCTTGGTATTCACGGATGGGTCAGTTACACAATCAGGTGCGGCGTTTGCTTACTTTTTCCCAGAATTACATATACAGTCTTCCTCCAACCTTTCTGCTTTCGTCTCTTCATTCACGGCTGAATGCTGGGCTATCCTAGAAGCTCTCACATGCATAAGTTCTCTCCCCTGCGGAGATTTTCTTATTGTCTCTGATTCTCAAGCTAGTATTTTAGCAATCGTTAGTAACCCCTTCCTTTCGAAGTGCTCCCCCATAATTCTAAAAATCCGCGCATTACTACTATCCCTTAAAATCAGGTCATTCTCCATCTGCTTCCTATGGACTCCAGGGTATATAGGCATAAATGGTAACGAATACGTTGATTCGTTAGCTGGCTCAACCGCCAACCACTCTTACTCGGGTCCACTGTGGTGTCCCTATACGGATTTAGTCTCTTTACATCGAAAAGTTATAAATGAACAATGGAAGCTGGAATGGGATTCCTTACTAGAATCCTATGCTTTTGGTTATAGGTCATTATTTAAAAACATCCCTAATCGACCATGGTTTCGTTCCCTAAAGATGAGCCGTGCAGCCATAGCTAAATTCACTAGATTACGCACGGGCCATAGCCTATTACCACACCACTCATTTAAATTGGGACTCAACAGTAGTGCGTGTTGTCCTCTACCCAACTGTGGTGGAGAATACTGTGATTTCCATCACCTACTCATTAACTGTCCATCTCTATCTATCCAAAGATCTCAACTAAAGATTCTCTTTTTCATCTCTGGTATTAATTTTTCCCTTATTGATGCTCTTTCAACCGACAATACCAATATAATTAAACATACGCTAAATTTTATCCTGCAATCAGGTCTCCGAATTTAAGAGTGTGAGCTTTACCAACCTTAATTTATTTCGAATTCATGAACATAACTGTCGAGATATCATAATGTAATGTTAAAATCTCATTAAAAAATAAAAAATAAAAAAAAGATTTAAAAACTCGTAAAAAAATTAAATCAATTTTTTATGATGAAACTCGACATAATGATTTAATTACTTCTGGAAGAGAAAAATTTAAAATTGATACCTTTTTAGTAATTTTAGATCATTTATTGAATGAACTTAACAAGAGAAGAGCTGCGTATCAAAATTTTTTTTTTCCATTTGCTTTTATTGTCATGCTCGAACGTCTATCACATGATGATATTGTTAAAGGAGCTACACAACTTAATGAAATATACTATGATGATATAGATTTAAATGAATTAATCAATGAATGTTTACATTTAAAAGCACACATAATACAACTGGATGACGATAAGCAAAACAATGTTCCCAAACTTCTTCAAATTTTACATGAAAAAAACTTAATTTCAATATATCCCAACATCGAAATAGCACTCAGAATATATACATCTACTGCGGTGACTAACTGTTCAGCTGAACGTTCTTTTTCTTGCTTGAAAAGAATAAAAAATTATCTCCGATCAACGATGTCATAGGATCGATTAAATGTACTTGCTATACTAAGTATTGAACATGAATTAACTAATCAGTTATCATATGACGACATCATAGAAGACTTTGTGAAAAAAAAATCAAGACGTAAGACTATAATCTGAAGAATATGAAAAATAATTATTTGTAATATGCTTAAAGAGTTTTCATTCATTAATAAATAATAATAGTATTGATTTTATGTTTTTATTTTATTAATGATCATTTTTTATATGGGGTGTGGAGAGTTTTTACGTACCACTTACAGAAGTAAAATATCAATACCTATGAAAATTAGGCGGTAAATTTATTCCAGCCTATGGGCGGCAAAAACCTTAATCCGGCCCTGGCTCCTCCACTTAATTTTTCCCAATTCGAGCACTGGCTGTGTATTATAGACGTTATTGAAACTAGGTTCAGGACAATAATTTCCGTGCCAGTGCGTCGTCGTTAGTCGATGTACGCCGTCATCTGAGTTTATTTACGAGTTCGCAGCAGTGACATATTTAGGGATGGCCCGAGAAGCCCCCTTCCATGATCAGTGTAGTACATTTGAATACAATAATATCTGCTCGTATTATATTATCTTACATAACAAATTTTGTTAATTTCAAACGAAAATAAAAATAGCTTATACATTGTCTTGCGATAACGAGTTATAAATATTGAAGTTCCTTTTTTATACTTATAATTTGAGCAAAATTTTAAAAAATAAACAATAAGTTGTATGTAATGCTTTAGTTAACGCAATACAAGTAAAAAAATACCTTACAAAATATTCGAAAAGCCGTTAAAAACTCTTTAAAAAAATAATGAAAAATATTTCTAAATTAGCTTCTATTGTAAATGTTGATATTAAAATGACTCGTAATTGTAATAAACAGACCAAACGTGTTAGGCCCGATGCACATTGAGACGCAAGCGACGCAGGGCAGCGCAGCGTAGTTTTGTGTAATCTATTAGGTAGAACGTACTAGCGCATATTGGGAGGCAGGGCAGGACAGAGCAGTACTGTGCTGTGTTGACCTGCGTCACGCAGTGTCCGCGACACAGATTACTGCACACGTGTCGTGCAGTTTTGGAAATTACGATATTACATAATTTTAAACTAAACTAAACTAAACTTGTTAATTAAGTCAAGCTTTTTTAATAATTACGATGGAAGAAACTCTAATAGAAGCCGTCAGATATTACAATGTATTATATGACACTAGACCAGCGGTTCTCAAACTTTTTTTTTTTGCGTACCACATAAGTATATTATCAATCAGTCACGTACAATTAATTATTAAAAATAAAACCATACAAACTTCACATAGTAGTTAAATATATTTATTTTAAATAAAAAGGCAGTTAAATACTAAAATAAAATTAGTATTTATTTATTATTACAAATTTATTAGTGTTTTTAAATTAATATATGAGTTAAACATTAAATTTTTAATTTCCGTTCTACCACCATGCGGCCTTTCGCGTAGCACCATGTAGTCTTTCGCGTACCATTAGTAGTAACCACAGTTTGAGAACCGCTGCACTAGACAAATTGAATACACTGTGACTTTGTCTTCTCTTCATAAAATTACTTTTCCATGTTTTTTTTTCTTTACTTTACGAATACAACAAAATTAATTCATCAAATTTGTCATCGGAATCTGATTCAGAACTTAAATTTATTAAATTTTCGGTCATCATACTATCGCTCATGCTGATAACTGTGAACAACAACTGTCGGTGAAACGTCTGAACTGCGTATTAATATGCGCTCACTTAGGTAGCGCAGTTTTTCCTGCACTGCGCTGCGTCGCCTGCGTCTCAATGTGCGCTGGGCCTTAATGTTAGTTTTTATACTCCACTAATTTGCAGATAAAAAAGAGCAGAATTTAATTAGTGTTAAAAAAAATTTAATATTAAATAAAGTTAAAAATATTAACTAAATATTAAATTAAGTATTCATTCATTTTCTAATAAAAGGGTTTTTCTTGTTCGTAGTTGTATAGAGTTGTAGTTAAATAATTTAAGTTTCCTCAGAATATTTACAACTAGCCGCTACTGTATATAATTATTAATAATAAGCGTTTTGGCGTCCCAAAAGGATATTGTTTATAGTTGTTTATCATATTTTTAAACACATATTATTGTTGCCTGTTGAATAAATCGATTCTACTATATTTTGGTTGATTAAAAAACAAATAAACTATATTGTTTATATTTTAAAACACAATGTTACATATCAAAAATTATTAGCGCCCAACTTAATAGCTTTATAAAATTTATAGTATTTATCCAACGTCCGTGACAGTTACATTGGTTCCAAAGACACTGTAATATCCATAGTGAGAGAGAGTATACCGTGCGTCAGTGTGTGCAAGAGAGAAGTAAAGGACGAAGAACCATAACAATAATGGTTAATGATGAGTTTTTTTTTACAAAAATGATTTATTGATATACGAGAAAAAATGTTTAAGTTTTCTAATTGTTTCAGTCGAATTTATGTTCTTATTGTTTATTGAATAGTTGAAGCAATTTACAAATTTTAACTTGAACTATACCTTTTAACACGTACGCGTTTAAATATGTGTCTTATGATAATTACAACAGTCGATTAATATCATCTGATACATTTCAACTCTGGTAAAAGTGTGTATTTATTTATTTCATTCATTTTTATTAAATCGAGACTTATTCCTAGTTAATGATGACTAGTGAAAATATTCTATAATTTAATTGTTAAAATATTAAATAAAATGAAATATATTAAAGTTTACTGAATTTTAAATCAAATAACCTTACTTATATGTTTACATTTTCCTAGGGCAATATTTGCATTATGATAACACGAATTATTAAAGATTACTCAAAATGTTCAAATCAAATAATTGTCCAATAAATTGCCTTTCATAGAATTTTTTTTCTATTTAATCAAATATAGGATATAAACATTTTAACAAAATGTCTGAGGGAAGATTTCCATCTTATCATCATTTACCTCCAGCGGCCCCAGCACCACAAAGACATCATTTAGCAACTGCTGCAACACCTTCTGTTCCTCATCCACTTACTACATTCCATCATCCACCACCAATTTCTCATCAGCTATCAACATGGTTTACTAAACAAGGTAAATGATCGATAAAGAATAATTTGTTAACAAGTATTAAGTATTATTATTCAATTATAGATATGGCTGCTTACAGAAACCCACCATATGCTTCTTTGCACAATGTTGCAGCATTGCAGATGCATAAATCACAGCATACTCCTATAATTGATAGGTGGATGGACTCTAGAAATAATATGCCACCACCATCTAGACCAGGTCCACCATCACCATCTCCAGCTCATTCAACTAATGTATCACCTAGTTTTTCATTGACTCGGACTGTTGAGCTTGATCTTACTAAACATAAAAAAGAATCTGATCAAATGTCTATTGACTTATCTTCTAATACTTCTTTAAAACGAACAAAAGATCAAGTCAATGGTCAATTAATTTCATCTAAAATAGGAATTATTGAAGATAAAGCTATTAGTGTTATAGCATCAAATTCTCTTAAATTAATCAAATCTGAGATTAAAACCAGAAGTTTAGCTAATTACCCAGAATTGTTTGGTTCTCAAATAGTAAAAATTACTAGATTAGAAGATCATGAAAAAAAATGTAATAAATCAGATGATAAGTCTGCTAGGGATGTAGTTGATAACCCAGTAAAAATTGAAATAGCAGATACAAATAATGTTGAAAAAATGTTGGAAAACATATTTCAAATAAATGAGTCTGAAAAATTGTCTGTTATTAAAACTATTAAACAAGAAAAGTCTCCATCTCCATCAACAATGAGGGCTGAGTCTGTTGAAAAAATACTTAAATCACCATCTCCTATACCTAGAATTGAACATGACAAATCTGAGGATTCTTTATCAATTGAAGGTTCTTCAAAAAAAGTTCATGATACACATTCGCAATTCCTTGAAGTGGAAAATAAATTAGAAGAGTTATTTGGCGGGGTTATTACATCTAATAGTACAACTGATCAACAAGTAGTTTTAGAAAATAAACCTAAACCAATAATTCCTACAAAACGACCTTACACCAAAAGTAAGAAACAAATAAAAAAAGTTAAAAAGATTCCACCTGTAACTGAAAAACCAAAACCTCCAGTTGAACCAGCAACTAAAAAATACAAAGGTCCAGTGATTAGAGTAAATGGTGGTAACATAGAAAATCCTACAAGTTTTGTTATTATTAACCGAAAAGTTCAAGATGATGAGGACTCATTAGATGGTCGTAATATTAATCGAAAGACTTATTGTAAGTTTAAATTATAAAATTAGGCGGATAATCAATTTAATATTTTGCCTTGTTTAAAAGCATATAAATCTGGTGTTTGCAATGGTGAAGAAAAACCTGACGTAAGCAATTTAGAAAGTAGTGATTGGCAATGTGTATTCTGTTCTCGAGGACCTCATGTCAGAGACATTGGCTATGATCCTACTGGAGATCTTTTTGGTCCTTATTATGTCAGTATACCAAAAGTTATCAAAACTAATGATAACCCTAAACGAAAGGTATTTTTAAGTTAATTGTGCTCACATTTTTAAATTTTTATTTTAAATATTTTAATGTTATTTATAGAAGTCTAAGCATAATTTAAGTGATAATGATACATCAGAAACATTTATTGAAATTTGGACTCATGAAAATTGTTTAATTTGGGCATCTGGTATTTACATGGTAGGAGCTAAGATTTTTGGATTAGAAGATAGTGTGAGAATTGCTAAAAATACTGTAAGTATTTTTTTTTTATCTTAAGTACAGGGCATAGTATGATTTTTTTTTATAGGTTTGTGTTTATTGTGGTGCTAATGGAGCAAGTATTGGATGCACTGCTCGTCATTGCAAATCTAGTATACATTATAGTTGTGCTATACATGTTGGTTGGCTTCTTGATACCCAGAATTTTATGACTACTTGTAATGTTCACAGGGTAATTATATAATTTTAAGTTTTTTGGTTTTAAGTTTTTAATAAATTTAATTATATTTGCAGAATTCTCTCTTGGAAAGTAGTTGTCATTAATACAGCTTTCTTGATTATTTATCATATTCATATATAATGTTTTGTTTATTAAGATACCATGTACTTTTGATTAATAGTCTTGTATTATAGTTAGAAGAATATCTTCGGCTGTAATTAACTTAAAAGACTATCAAAATAGACCATCAAGTATTTTTTTATATATGTATGTGTATATTTGTGTACATTTTTATTTATTAGTCATAGCCTAAAATATTTCAACTAACCAAATCTCTTCGGTAAATTATACAAGGATTTCTTAAACTAAAGAGACATACATTTTTCCTCATTGTTTTAGAGCTGAAAGAAAATAATGTTTCTCAATTTTAGTTTAATATATCATTTTTTGGTTTATGTTAGTACAAGAACAAACTCAATTTATATTGATAAATATTTAAGTATTTATTTAATATATTTAATCAAATCTTGTAATTTTTGTATAAATTGTGTAATTATTATTTATTATTTTTTTTTTATTTCATTCATTATTATTTTAATTTTATATAATTATATTCCCTAAAAGAATAAAATATGATGACATTAAAAATATTTTTACAAATATCTTAGATAACTGGCAAATAATAAATTAATATTTTAATTTCTTATGTATTTGACTGTGATGAGTATCATATATCAATGGAATATTTAGTGTTACAATCTTAACTTGAATTTGTCAATTTTAATATTAAATTCATTAGCATAGATTTAAATTTACTTGATTTAATAATGAGTAATAACCAAGGAGATAAAGTAAACAAAACTACAAAAAGTAATTCTGTTCTAAAATGTAATACAGTTAAATCATACATAGTATTGTTAGAATTGTAAAATAATACAAATTAATTACAGAATATCAAATAACATAAATAAAGACAAAATAGTATTTACTATTTTATATTCAATAAATATTATTATTATTAATTTAGTTTCAATTTTATTTTATGTTTTAATTAAGTATACATTTAAGTTTATGTTAACTTGGTATACATTTTTGTTTTTAAGTTGTTTAATACTATGTTTGTATTTTAAAAACAATTCGTAATAAAAATATAGAGTGGATTACATGGGTCTGACAAAATTGGTAATAGGGCTTAGCAGTATTTTCTATATCCTATCACATGGTTGTTTAATCATTGTAGTGTTTTCTGTTTATTCTTAGATCATATATCTAAATATTTATATGGTTTAAGATAAAATATATTTAACAATGCTATTTTTTGTATAATTATTTATTTAATTTAAACTGGTTTAAGTGTATTATAAATCTAATATTAATTTTTTTATTATTGATCCTTATAATAGTAAATTACTGAGGTAATTAATTAAATATTTAATTATTATATTTTCAGTTTAGGTAAGGATTATTTTGTGAAATTATCATAGAAAAAGTGGATTTATTTATTATTACATAAGATAATACTGAAAACTCTTTACAAAAACAAATTTAAAAAGGCACAAGGATTAAGTGGGTGATATCTAGATATATGCACTAGTCCCATAGTTCTAAGTTTAAATTTAATAATAATTAATTATTTGATTAAATTTTTTTTTAAACTTGTTCAAATGTTTATAAATAATTTGGATTGAATTTTAAAGAAGAATGCATAAGTATACCAATTAATTATACATTTTAGAAAACCTAAAAAAAATTTGAAGCAATAATAATAAACTTATATGAAATACTGCTAAACATTTTATTGAAATTGGATTATTTTAGGTTGATGAATGGTTTAATCAAAATGTTTATTTAGTTTTAATTGTATTGCCTTCTTTTAACCATTTTATATAAGAACATTTGATCAACACGAAGTATATAGTTATATATTTTATAATGAGGATGAATTGTTAAATAAAAAAATTGAATAACAATTTTTATGAAATTTTATATTTTATTTAAATAAATCTATCAGCTATATATAGTACACACGCAATAAGTATATGTTATAACAGATTAATATCAAGAACAATAAGTGATCTTAGTGTTTGGTTTTATAGTTGGATAAAAGTGAAAATAAGAAAGCTGAGATCTATATGAGTAAAGAAAATATTTGTAAATTCGATATTTCATTATAATTATTTGTTAGAACTTCATAGTCATTTATAAATATTTGCATGTCTGAATTGATTATATAATAAAAAAAAAATCATGTTTCCTTTTAATTTAATATTATATTGAATTTTTAAGCATAATATACTATTGATGGGTAGATGGCTGATTAAGAAATCTTATTTTCACGAATGTGGATTTATATTATTCAATTTTTCGTTGTTTGATAAAATCGCCGCTAGATGGCATGTATGAGCATATTCATACATCGGCTCTCACGTGTGATTATTGTCCTTGTACTGCTCTGTATATATACAGAAAATTAACCTCATATTATTATCTCACGTTCGTCTTCTTACTTTCGGGTCTACACTCATGGCGCGGTAACCAAGCGGTTACCGATTGTCCACCAAATTGACCTGAGGAAAGTCCCCGAACTCTTCAGCAGAAAGTGCAAGCAACCTGAAAGGGTTGATCGATGCATTGCCACTCTTCCGTTTACATGGAAATGAAGGGAGGTCACTACACTTCCATGATCCATAAGGAAGGGCGAACAATGTAATCGACTGGTTCTAGATATAAAGTATGTTAAGAGAGAAATGTTACATTTCTTAACTCAATGGGGCTTAAAGACGTATGAGAGGAAAATTTTTTTTTCATTTTATTAAAATTTGAACAAAAATGATGAACATTAATTCTCGTCAATTCGCTCTACAAATTATGTATGTAATGCATTATATTTACTTGGATCGGTCGCAAACTCAGTTCGTTGACATTTCTGCACCGTTAAAATATATATAACGAATATCCCCGATTGATGCATAATATTTCATCACAATGTAACATTTTACAGTTCAATAATACAACGAACGCATCCGGCACTTCTGTAACGATACGGACAACTTTACGTATTCTTATTGTGTTCGCGGTGTTTTGTTACTCGCACCGCGTACCTACAACAACACTATGCATGTTATATATAATAATATACGAAATGATGCGATCAAACTCTGAGTTCGATTGGAAACGCATAACACGCTCGACCGTGAAATCTTTGGGAGACAAAATGCTTTCCGTTCGTAAGTATTATAATAACGTTATTGTACAGTGTATGTGTGCGTGTGTGTGCAGTATATTATATAACGCTAAGTCTTACTGTTGAAAGTTCACCATTGGATAGTACTGCACGATATCGCATAAATCCGGAAGCAACTCTCAGCGTATTATTCTACTATCAATACATGCGCACCGTGATGAATATCCGAATTTTGCGAAACGGTGGTGGAGTAAGGCGTTAAAGGATGTGTAATTGACGTCGCCACATCGACCTTTACATCACCAAGTCATTACATATGAGCAGTGACGTATATTCAATCTTGCTCTAGGGGGAGGGGGTTTAACAAAAATTATTATTATATTTTTTTTTCGTTGCACAGATAAATAAAATAAATAACTGCTATAAATAGATATTATTTTATACAACTTTTTTACCAATTTACAGTTTACTTTTCCATTACAATAAATTAATAGTTATTGGAATATAAAAATATCATAGTTAACAAAACTTTTGAAACACCTATCAATATAATTATTTAACTATCATAATATTTGTATAGTTGTATATTTTAAGTTCAAAGCGTAATAATGAAACTACTAATATATTACACGTCATCAATAATAAAACAATTTTTTTTTTTTTTTTTTGGCCCTGGGGGGGGTTTGAACCTAGAATATATATATATATATATATATATTATATTATAAATAAATGTTATGCGCCGTATGCTTTTAAGATTATTTGAAAATTTTGAACTAAAGAGCGTATAATAATCACAATTGATTCACGAAGAATAGGTATCGTATGTAATACGATATATTGCGATTGTAAGTAGATAATATAATGATTGTCTAGCATTACTCTGAATCGTACGTCAATCACATATAATATGATTCCTTCATTACATTAAAAAAGCCAAACAATTTTAAACCTTTCTAGATGCTGTGGATAGCTTAGACCCATGGGCGCCGGGTTTTCCAAGTTCCATGGGTTGCTCAAAATCCAAAGTTGTAGGTACCAGGTTAAATTTTTTTTTGACAAATAAATAGCATTATGGTTAACTATAAGGTTTTTTTTTCTTATCCCCAAAATATATGCCCGAAGGTAAAAGTTGGAAAAATTATTAATACGTTTTCGCCTTATTTCTTAAAATAATGAAGACTCGCAAGCAAAATAAAACTAAAATATTTTCATCAAAACATTTATTTATTCTTTTGGTAAATAATTTAAGTGCATTTTAACTTATATAGGTTAAAATTAATTTAATTTTTAAATAAATTAAAAATAACATTCTGTGCTTCTGTATACAGATTTTAAAATGTTAAAATAAAAAGTTATACAGTAGGTTTATATTCCTACATTTTCAACAAATTGCAAATGTATTTTGCCTTACTTTGGTCTTTAATAAACTTATTGGCAACATCGTCAATGTTCATTTGTTCTTCCTTATGTACATGTGATACCCCTATATCGTTAAGTCGTGTTGAGCCATTGTTGATTGTAGAAATGTTTTTAAACGCCGAAGAGCAGAAAAAGAACGTTCTGCTGTACATGAAGAAACTGGTACGGTTAATATAATTTTAATTAATTTTATCAATTCCGGTACCAAATCTTGTAAATAAAATTCTTCTTTAGAAAAATCGATGACATTTGATACTGATGATATATTAAATCCTTTCGACTTTGCAATATCCAACATAATATTACGATGTAACTCTAACTTTGTCTCATCAAAGTCTGAGCCATAATAGTCAGTTATAATTGATGTATTAATTTTTTTGGAGTTAACAATACATTTTTCAACATTTGCAAGATGTTCAATAACGTTGTTTTGAAATCTAGTATACAGAGCAGATAGTGCGGTATCAATCACTTCAAAAAATAGTGCCCTATAATGGTCTTTAGCTGACTTAAAATAATGTCCCTGTTTCCCTTCAATAAAACGTTTTGGAATTTTTCTTTTTTTAGGGAGCTTCACTTCACCTAAACCCTTTGATCAATTATTAATATTTTCCCACAGTTGGTCAAACCCAGTTTTTCGTTTTTCTTCTATAGAAATTATAGCTTGTATTTTTAATATTGCATCTTGGAAATGCAATGACTTTTTTTGAAGTTCCGAATTCAAAATTTCTATTCTCTCGAAAATAAATATCATCATATGTATCAAAAAATAAAAATCAAATTTATAAAGTTGTTTCGAAAAACCAATAGCCTTAGCACCTATTTCATTTTTTTCCGTGGCTAGTTGATTAAGGAATGTGTGAAGTATATTATAATTAGAATGAATAGTCTTTAATGAAACAATTCTAACACACCATCTGGTGGGACAAAAAGGTCGCAATGAAACATTATTTGAAAGACCGTTTGTACTTTGTTCAGCTTGAAGAGTTAAATATGGCCTGTCTTTTTGGTGAATCTTTTACGAATGCTATCAATGAACGTAAAGTAGATAAAAAGTCTCGAATTTTATCAATATTCTGCATTGCATCTTGCACTACAAGATTTAATGTATGGGCTGTACAATGAACAAAAGTTGCTTTAGATTCGACAGCGATTATTCGTTTTTATAAACCACTAATATGTCCACTGACATTAGCTGCTCCATCATAACATTGTCCGCGGCATTTAGATATATTTATGTCAAATCTATTTAAAGTGTTCATTACCAAATTAAATAATGTTTTAGCGTCAGTAAAAGGAGTTTCGAAAAATCCTAAAAAATGTTCTGCTATATTTAAATGTTTCTCTACTATGCGAATACACACAGAAACTTGTTCTATATTTGAAATATCTCTTGTTTCATCTAATATTATCGAGTATCAGAATGTGTTTTTTATTTCAGAAACAATATTTAATTGAACTTTGTGGGATAAAAGAGATAGTATTTCATGATGAATATCATGAGATAACCATTTATACTTAGTTCTTAATAACCAACTTTTTAATTCCGGAACATCATTAGAACGTAAACTGAGTAATTGTTGAATATTTGAGTTTATGTCACCATGACCACGCACTGCTAAACCTTGCCTCGTCAAATAAAGAAGAGATGAAATAATTTTTAAAAGAGCGGACCGGACGTCATTCATTTCTTTAGTCTTAGAAATACTCATAGATGCACATATGTTAAATCCTTTTTTTTGTGTTGCCGTAGATAAAACTGAAGCTCGATGGAAATTACTACCTACAAATACATACATTCGAATTGTTATAATGCGATAAATATTTCATATTATGAATTTGTGCAGTACACTGCAGTTGGGGACCCAACTCTGCAGTTAATCCAACTTGGGCTAATTTTATCTTAATATTTATTTATATAATAATTTAAAATATCATATCTACGATTTTCTATAACAATTGTGTATTTAAAATGTTTTTGGGAGGCAGAAAAGTGTAAATGAAAGAAATAACTGACTACAAAGATAAATTAAGACAAAAATAGATAAAAATCGATTTCTCCTCTGGAATAGCTAAATAATGTTATTTAAATATTTACCTTCATGGCATTTGAATCGTTCCAAAGCTTTATTCCACGCAGAAAATCCTTCAACTAGAAATGCGTTTTTAGAATTTTGATTAGACACAGAAGATGCAGGAAGATCAACTTTATTTTCAACAGCACTTGAATATATTGAACAAAATTATTTTTCTTTCACGCGATCATATAATAACCATGGATATAATTGTAACCATTTTTCTTGAAACACCCTTTTTTTTTGAGAAATTTCACTTTTCGATTCAATATTCAAAGAGTTAGATCTGTTATTCGCGTTAGTAGACTGTTCTGTGGTTTTAATCGATTTTTTTATTAACCTCTTATCCATTTTAAATGTTAAGAATACACAAAACTATGCTATTATAAATTATAATCACTGCAAAGTGCTTCGATATCGAATGGTCGATGGTTAATTGATACAAATTATCAGTTACGACTATTATAGAAATACTGAATCACGAAATCTTAGAAAATAGATAACATTGGTTCAGTCCATTAGATACGCATTTTTCGGATACTAATACGGGAATTTCAAACAATATCGATATGTATTTTTAGCCCACGCGGCCACACGTAATAGGTTAATATTAAAACCTCCAAAAATACTTTATTTTATATCGTGTGATCGTGGAAATAATATTACGTAATTTCATATTGTTATTTTTTTATTTCGTGGAGTGCTTGAGCACCACAGCACCTCAGTAGCCGGCGTCCATGCTTAGACCAGTGGTTCACAACTGCCGGTTTGCGATAAAAAATATGCCGGTCTGTACTGTTATCTAATCTATTTTTAGTGTAGTGTGGATATTAAGAAATATTTATCAGTACCATATACTCGTCATACTATCGCAACAATTTCGTATTACCAACTCTCAACATAAATTGTGCTTAAAAGAACAAGAACTTTTGCTAGTTATCATCAGATGCTGGTCTACAATTTAAATTTAAAACTATGTCTGTAACTAAATTTTGGATTAAACTCAAGGTCAAGTATTACGTGCTTTTCGAAAAAGCAATGAAAATTCTTCCATTTTCTTGGACATATTTGTGTGAAGCTAGATTTTCCGGAATGACCCACATAAAAACCAAAACTAGAAATAGGCTCGATACCCTACATAGTCTACGGGTAGCTTTGATTAATACAGTGGAACCAAGATTCGATAAAATAGTCAAGACAAAATAAGTACAACGCTCTCATTAAATATTGTTTTTTAATTTTAAATTTTTACTCATTTTATATTTATTTTTATTTTTTGATATATTTTATTTATATATGATTTTAAATTTTTATTAAATTTAATACACTAATCAGCAGACAAAACTAAAAAAATAAAGCATAAATTTTTTATTTTTTGAATCAAAACCCAAAGTGGTTCGTAGTCCTACTTAAATCTAGATTCTAGGTGTTCCGCAAAAATAAAAAGGTTGAGAACTACTGACTTAGACTAAGCACGTCTAATAAAAACAAGTTAAAAGGAAACACTTGGGGAAATCCAAGGTCGAGTGAGATACAAGGATAGGTAAATGATATTGGTATATTGGTCTTTTAAATTTGAAACCGTATAATATGTAATGTATCATTAGTCTCGAAAGAAAATATTCTAAGTGAAAAAGGTCTGGTAAATCAGTTTATATTTTTAAAGATAGTTCATGTAGTTGTATAACCAAATTTCTTAATAAGGTAGGTGAAGCTTTTAACATTCTTATTTATAAAAAAAAAGTAAAAATAAGTAAATATTTCGGGTTTCTTGCGAAGGTTCTCAAATATATCTGAAAGAGTTTATGGATGAGTCTTTTAGATGTATTGAGGATATAAGCAAACTAATAAGTGTTTTATAATATATTTTTATGAATTTCAACAGTTATAATTGTATGTTCTGATGTCATTCATTTGTTTTTATTATTGTGTTATTTATTACTGTATTATTTTGACATACTACTGGTGTATATCCAAGAAGATTTTCTTATTCGGTTTTGAAAGACTATTGAGGCCCATTACCGCAATACAAATCAGCTTCCATCTATTTCTATTCTTTGCTACCGTCTTGTATTCAATTTCTCCTAAAATCTTTTTTACTTTGTCTATCCATCTTTGTTTTGGCCTGCCTAGTGGTCTTTTTCCAAGGGGTTTCCATTTTAATACTGCTTTCATTAGACTATTTGATACATACATGGCCATTCTTCTATAATGTAATACTGTTAGGTACTATGATCGGTTCTTTATATAGTGGTCGCCGTTTATTGGACTCGGGGTTAATTGACTCATTCGCCTATTAGACTCAAAACGGCTGGTCCCGATTTTGCACATATATTAACACACGGCAAAAAATTCGTCTATTCGACTCACACACCGGTTAATAGGGTCATTTGAAAATTAGATAAATAAAGAAAATATGTACATACATTGAACAAACGTGTTATAAATAAGTCGGTACCTTTTATCGTGGAGATAAAATAAATTACCTTTTTCACGATAAATCAATCAGTCGTCAATGTCAATTAGTGCGACAGGTAGTGTATGAATAGACGTCGTCGTGTTCGGTGTGTTGTCTGCGTTTATATTCTATGTAAAAATTTTTATTTTTCGTGTTACAATAAACAAACGACGTGATTTGAGCGTGGAAGAAAAATTAGATGTTCTTAAAAAATATGACGAGCTTCCGAAAATGAGCCAGCGACAAGCAGCATGTAAGTTAAAAGTGTCTCAAAGTTTACTAGGTAGGATGCTGAAATGTCGACAAGAAATCGAAAATGAAACAATGGTTCACAAAAGTCAGAGAAAAATATGCCCGAGTTATAGGACCACTGTTGCGCCAAAAAGCCGAAGATCTTGCGAAAAAAATGGGTAAAGATGATTTTGTGGCAACAGAAGGTTGGTTTCACCGATCGAAGAAACGCGAAAACATTTCATTCGTTAAGCCACATGGAAAACAGGGAGATGCAGACCAAGTAGCTGCACGGTCGTGAATTAATTCAGAATGGCCATCTCTTATCGCCAAATATCCTTCGTCTTGTGTGTTCAATGTGAATGAAACTGGACTTTATTTCAGGGCATTACCTGAGCACACTTACGTGTTTAAAAATGAAAAAACTAGAGGAACTAAAACTAGTAAAGATTGTCTAACCATATTATAATAATATTATAATAACCATATTATGTTGTGCAAGTATGGATGGTGATAAAAGAAAACTGCTTGCAATTGGTAAAAGTAAAAATCCTCGGTGTTTCAAGGGTGTTAAAAATCTACCGGTAGGCTATACTGGAAACAGTAATGCATGAATGACAAAAGAAATTTTCACCGAATGGCTAACCAAGTGAGACAATGAACTTTGTCATGACGTTTTATTGCTAGTCGATAACTGCACGGCTCATGTGGTTACAGTGAAATTCAAACATATTAATCTCGTATTTTGACCCTCTAACACTACATCAATCATACAACCGTGCGATCAAGGGATTATTATTACAGATTATTATTACAGAACAGGCACGAGAAAGAATGTGATCAGTGTGATTAATGGTAACCTGGGACAAGAATTATGTACCTTACATGCTCATGAAATCGCCAAAAAATAACTGTACTTGAAGGTTTGCATTTAGCCTACGAAGCGTGGAATATCGTCAGTAAAATCACAATACGTAATTGTTTCCGACAAGGTGGTTTCATTCTCAATCCAAAAGAAGTTGAAGCTCTTGTCGAAAGACCCATTGATCTATCAATTTAACTTTATAATGAACGGATAAATATTGACGAAGAAGTCCAAACTACCGAATTCGTTACCGAGGAAGATATATGAGGTGAAATACAGTCAAAGCGGCTTAAATAGAATGTGGCTGGTGATCGCGACGAAGAGGAACATGATGAGAAACCACCATCAACTAAACAAATGCTAGAAGCGCTTCAAATTTTACGTAGAGGGATTCAGCAAATAGGCGATTTTGACGTATTCGAGAAACAAATTTTATGAAGATATGATTATGTAGTTGGCTGAAGAAGGAAAATCCAATCAACATTAGATGGATTTTTATCAAAATATTTTATTTATTAATTTTATTTTATTTTCAATTGCGTATAGCTAGATTTTTATTTTTATACATACCTTGAATCTCAATACATATTTTTAAGTTTTTAAATTTAAGTATTTTTAAAATTTTTTTGAGTCATTCGCCTTATTGGCTCATTCGGTTAATTGACTCAAATTGTCGGGTCCCAAAGTGAGTCCATTAAGCGGCGACTACGGTATAACTGTTGTAATTTTATGTTAATTCTTATTTCATATTGTTGTATAATATTATTTCTTTTTGGTCTATATATTCTTAATATTTTTCTTTCAAAAATTGCTATTTCGTCTTTATCTTCTTTGGTTGTTGGTTATATTTTAAACGTATACAAAATAACTGGTCTATTAACTACCTTGTACAGTGTAATTTTTGATTTTATCGATACTTGTTTTGATTTAAGTACGCTTGTTAATCCATAATAGCTTTTATTTTCTGTAGTAGTTCTAATTTAATTTCTTCGTGATTATTATTTTTGCTATTTATTGTAAAACCTAGATATTTAAAACTATGTACTCCTTCAAATTTAAAATTCTCAACTTTTAAATGTTTTCCATGATTTTCTCTTCTTGATATTACCATACATTTAGTCTTTAATTCATTGAATTGTAATCCTATGTCTTACCTATTATTTGTTATGAGCCCTATGGTACCCGTTTTTACTTCTTGCCTATTTGACTCTATTTGATCTTAATATGATAATATTATCTGCATACGCTAGTATTTCGAATTGTCTTTTGTTGTCTTCCAAGTTAATCTAACATAATTCTTCTTAGTTTTTTCGACTATTGTTTCTAGTGCTATATTAAAAAGTACTTAAGATAATTCATCTCCCTGTCGGAGTTCAGTCTTAAATTCAAATCCATCTGACATATGTTGGTTGACTTTAACTTAACATCTCGTTTTATTCATACATAGTTTGATCATTTTCACTATTTTAGCTGATATCGCAAAGGTTACATTCCATAGCCCTTTTCTATTGACTGAGTCATATATATGTTTACAATCCACAAACAACATATATAAGTCTTTCTCAAATTGAAAATGCTTCTCAATTAATTGTTTAATATTGGAAATGTGGTCTACTTTGTTGGTGTAGTATGCTACTTACCATAAAATAATACCTACAGACAGTGCTCGAATTGGGGGGTGCGCAGGGGGACGGAGTTCCTCTACTATTTTTTTTTTTTTTGTGTACCTCAACTATATTTTTTCATCGGAACTGAGGGTTATACCCTAAATATAATACAAATTCGATTTATGAAATCTCGATTGCAAATATGCAAATTAATTTTGCATATTTGATATTTTTGAACATATAAATGCATATATAGATTGTTTATAGATTAAGTAGCATATATTTTATAAATTATAAGTATAATATTAAAAATTGTCTATATTATTATAAATTATTAATCATTACCGTTAATTGTGTTATTTTCAGTCTACAAAAACTTTTTGTCTGATCGTCGAAGGTCCTTCAAGTTAGCTATTTATTTTTTATTATATTATGATCAATTATAATTATTTATCAAATTTATTTTGTTTTTTCATTGAAGGATATGACTATATTTTGTTTATTTACACTATTTAAATATATTACTGAAACCATTTCAAGTGTTACATAATTAATTTAATTTTTTTTTTATAATTTCGTTTAAATTTAAATTATAAAGACGGTTATAACAATAAAAAATGATTATTCAGTCACTCTTTTTAAAGAAAAAAATTAAACATAAAATTATAACAATTATTTAGACATTTATATGTATATTTTTACCAGACCTAACCTAACCAGAACTTTTAATGCTTAAAATAAATTTCAGTGGTGTGGGAGGGTAGTGGCAGCTTTTTGCATACCTGAAAAAGAGGTCTGTGCACGCCTAATGACATTATCTTCGCATATTTCAGTCTTTAATGCAGCATAATTGCATACATTTAATAGAGTTTTTTCACTTCATATAATCCGAGATTAAATAATAATCGGGTAAGTTATACTTATGAACTTCCGTGCAGTGTGTTCGCATTTAATCAGAAACTATGCAATGTCCTGTAATTGATGGCTGTCACCAGAGTACGTTAAATCACGTATTTCGCCGCCGCCGTTCTAATGATATCACCACTCCATTTCTTATCATATTTTCGAATTTCGATTACGTTAGAATTTCAAATTATTGCCGGTGACGACTCAAATTTTCCCCTTGTATTCGGAAAGACGGTTATTTCGTTATTAAAATTATTTCGGATTCAATACCATTTCCGAACTACTCCTTTGAACGTTTCGCGCCGTCTAGAATGGTTTTTTACGGACATATTTTTTTTTCATAACGGGAATATTGTCTGAGTGATTTGGATTACACGTTTTTGTCAATCTAGTTTGAACCGTTGGCCGTTGCTCTGAGACGAGATACTGAAAATAATTTCTTCCACCATTAAAACGTTTTATAGGGTAACAATCTTCAAGCGCAAGAATGACAATAAATGTAGGTGAGTATTTACTAGAATTTATTGCCTGTATATGTCGTCCTTGGCCATTCTTCAGTGTACTGTTGGTTTCTCATATTTTGTGCTAGCTTAACCTTTTTTTTTACAATTTTTTTTTAACTGCTAAGACGTAGTTACTTCCAAATCATTTACAAAAAAAAATACCCCTTAAAAACTAACACCTCCTGGTATACCTCCTCATTTTTTGGTTTATTACAAAGCACTCATTGTATTAGGTACTTATGTCTTATACATTGAGTATTACTGTATGGTATTATAGCTTTGTGGCAGCAAAATCATTGGCTGTCAACAACTTCATGGCAGACACTGTGAAATACTTAAAATCATTAGAAAGTAGACTTGAAGATATGATAAATAAAAGGGAACTCATGATTATGAATATACAGGTAAATTTTCAACTGATATTTATTAATTTTATGACCATTTTTTATAACTTTTAAGTAGAATTGTGTCGATCACTCAAAAAAGAAGAAACCATAATAAAATTCCTTGTAGGTTGATGGATCAGACTGGAAGGTGGTGGTGAAGTTATATGTTGTATTACAGAAAGGAAAGATTTTTGAAAAAGTTGGCGTCAACGTATCTGTGGTTCATGATAATTTATCATTTAGGACTATAGATTAGATAAGAGCTTGGTAATTGTGTATTTATCTAAATAATATATGTATACTGGTTACTGTTAAATGAATACATAAATTGTTAACTGGATTGGTTTACATTAAACTATTAAATGTTTAAAGTAATATTTATGGATGTCAAATCATGGTAAAATAAAACAGATTGTTAGACATTGTTGGTATTTTTACCTTGATACAAATTTGAATGAAGAAAATAGAATTTAAGCATTTTATTTATTTTCAAAATAAAAACTTCTAGTTTTTTTAGAGTTACTCTAGGCCATTCATAAGTTTTTAAAAATGTGCTTTAAATAATACAAAAATACTATGAATTTGTGTATGAAATAATTTTCAAATTAATTCCAGCCATTTAAGTGTATAAATAGTTGCATTGAAACATTTATTTTATCTCATTAGTTATAACCTCTGTTTGAAAGTTTAGAACTTATGTTTATATTTTCGTCCAATTAAAAATAAAACTTTTTATCAAAATTACTAACTCTGATTTTATGTTACTTAATGAATGAATAATGATCACAGAAGAGAAGAAAGAGGCGTGGGTGGTATATTTTTTAAGGATTTAGACACTCCATTGACTTAGTAAAAAGTTGTGTCCAAGCAATTCTCCATATATACCTCTAGATTTTATAGTAAATTGTCAAGTCTTATCAAATATTTTATTTATTTATATAATACAAAAATATAAAAACAATTTATAGGGTCAAGAAGAAAAAGAATGGCAGTTATCAAAACAAGAATGGTACATTAAGTTTAATTTGATTAATGATAGGGCAGAGACGTCTACAGAAATATAGCTCAGGGGGGGGGGTAAACATTTTTTTATGTAATTTTAAATTTTAAGCACAACAATCTTGTTCCGTTTTAATTCCATTAAAATTATTACACGATAAAATGTTTTAACAGACCTGTGATTTTACAAAAGTGTTTACTATTTGAATGTTTTGATTCGTATAGAATACTACTAATTAATTTATTGATGTACACCATACAGTGTTTTGATGTGTACTTTCTTGTAGAGTTTGATGGTACCCTAAGCGCGTTATTTTACGGATTTCTTAATATTTTTCTCAATAATTGCGAAAAACAGCGAACAATTGATTGAAAAATGTACCGGTTACCGGTACACACCGGTTTTCTACAAAATCGAATTAGTTTCTACCATAACTTAAAAAATAACTTCAGAGATCAGAATACATTTTCTGTTTTGTTGGCCTTGCAGTTTACTTGGTAAAATTAAAAATATTTGAATTACTGATGGCTATTATGATTTAAAAAATCTGGCTAGAAGTGTTAAAATGCAAGAAGCAAAAAAAGATACAGATTCTTATACCTTGAAAAAATGTATATTGTAAGTATGTTGCGTTTACTAAATAACTGCCCCACCACTTACGAGATTCACGAGCCGCCACTGGTCATGAGCATAGTTTATTCTCTGATCTTAGTAACAGATACATACATATTAGAATGAGTCATTATGCTAAAGAAGTTAATGCAAAGGAAGTATTTAAAAATAAAAGTTCTTTATTACAAAAATGTATTAAATTAATACTATTTCAAAATCTTTAAAAATTAAATTTAAATTTGTTTTATGTAATGTTTAAAATGTAAATTTTATAAGTATATTCTATTTTGTTTTGTTGTTTTTAAATTTAAATGGTATACATATTATATTTTACTTGCATTGATGTTTTTTTCTGTTTAAAACTATACATCGATGTATAGTAGGCTTCTTCACAAGTTCAAATAGTTTTTAATTTTTAAAATTGGATGAGTGGAAGTACTCAAATTGTTATGAGGCGTTTATATTTTTTCGTACGTTAGCAAGTGTGTCGCTATTTTTTTTGCCCTGCAGATGTAGGTACAACGTTCAAGACATGGCTCGTTTTCGTCTCACAGTTGATATTGGTAAGGGCGCGCTCCATTATTGTTTATCTGTCTCGATGACCAACTCTAATAATAATTCTAATCAATAAATTTTGATGAAAACTTCTGGGTAACTTTAAAAAATATAGAATAAAAATAAATACTATGGAATGAGCCAAGGGGGGCCCGGACTCAGGATTCACCCTCTGGGTTCGCCACTGATAACAATAAATTATTATCCTATTAACTGAGTTGAGATATATTGTAATATTTTTCAAAAACAATGTTTAGAAATTTCAATCTATTAATATCATGTATTTTGTATGATACAAAAGTCACATATAATATTTTAATATAGAGGTTGACATTATGTTTTCGTTTTTAATTTTTTTTCGTTAAATAACGTTTTTTAAAAACGTTTTCAAAAATGTTTTCCATCCTTGTTTTTTAATGAATAAAAAATGTATGAACGTCTTAAAATAATATTTAAAAACCAATAAACCACACATTATTATAATAATTACCATTCATACTCTATTTTATACATTATCATGTAAATATATGCAAATAATCTATCTCTATATATACTTTAAAAGAATAATTTACGAAATCAACAACAGTTTTGTTAAGCATTTTAAATAATGTAAAGACAGACTTATAGTTGTGGACTAATAGACAAATACAATTGACTATATTAAGTTCATTGTAGAACATAAAGCAAGCAGAAACCTAATATGGTAATATTTAATAATTACATTAATTAGGTACAGTAGCTATTGACTATTTAATAATAGCATAATAAGATTAATAGTTACTGGTCAGTGGTCATCAATATTGTTAAGTAGGTACATACACATTGCGATTTAATATAACGTCATATAGATGTACTTTAAACCAGTGAACGTGTTTGATAATTGATAATAATTAAGATATTTGATCAGACTTTCAGTGTTGTGTTAATTATTTAATATTCACATATGCGTATTTTAAAACATAATTAATATCACGTGAGAAATATTGAAGTTAAGGACGAGCATTTTCATTTAATCGTTTTGTTCCATAGACGCTGCAGGAGATTAGTGGTTGAATTATTAAAATATAATATGGTAGTATTTTTTCGATTTCGAACTTGTCTTTGGAATACATTTTTGTTCAACCGTCGTGTATAGGTTTAATGGTGTAATAGTGTTTACAGAAGTATTCGTAAACGATTCAATTTCGAATGAAAAATATTTATGTATGGTATCCGCTTGTCTGCTATATTAGTTGATCACTTTATGATGAGGGGAAGGTAGAAACAGGGCGTATTTTCAAATTGTTTGTGTGGGAAGGTTTAAAAATGTTCTAGAAAATAAGTGATTTTATAATATAATTAAAAAAAAAAAAAATACATATAAGGTACGAATTAATAATTATATTATATTATTATTATAAATACAAGTTAAAAGTTATTTATAATAAGAAAGGTAAATGTCTTTTTTTGTCAGTTCATCAATAATTAATGTTCTCTTTCTCTGTACCTTTTATTTATTTTACCTATTTATTTTATAATCTAACCATTTTTTTCTACTGTGAAGGGAGAGGGGTCTATATAATTATAAAATAATTATTATTGCAATAAAATAAACATTAATTATAATAAAAAAAATATTAAACAAATAAAAATATAATGCATTTTAAAAATAACAATGTGAATAAATTATTAATTAATTATAATTATTTAGGAAATTGTAAAAGTGTATTATTGTAATGTGATGAAAAACAAATTGTTAAATGAAAAAATATTACCGATTATTATTGTAATAAATGTGCTGAAATGAAAATAGGAAATTTTTAAATTATGAATCACAAAGTTATTAGGAGTTCTTTCATTTGTTGTAATAAACTAATATACAGTGTGATCACGATAAATGGAAACACTCAATAACTTTGTGCAGACTTCATATATTTAAATTCTGTTTTTTTGGCTTACTAATAAACATTATTATACACATTTTCAAATAATTAGATTATTTTTGTAACAATTAATTAACTTTTTTTAAAAAACTTTTTTTTTTTTAAATGACATGACCTATTTTTAACCATAAATTATTTTTTTCTGTATTTTTTAATGAATTTTAGTGGTTGAATTTCTTTTCTAAGTTAAAAATTGGCTAAGTTATAGCAACTTGATTTTATGTTATATGCACGGGTATAACAGATTATAAAATACATAATTAATAATAATAAAAATAAAAATAACTACCTAATCCAATTAATGAAATACCTGTTTGCCTATTTTGTTTATCTTTATCAAAATTATCTCAGTAATTATATTATAGTTAATATCATATTTGCATAGGTACTAGTTATAAATTAAATTAATGAATTTTTCATAGTCGATATTATTCTGGAGTAAGTGTCACTAGTGGCAGTAACTAATAAGAAAGAAAAATCGATATGTTGTAGTTTTTAAACAGATTTAATACTTATCTATTAGTTATTATGGATAATAATTCAGAAAATGTATTTAACGAAAATTATTTATAGTGGCATACAGAAGTATTTTGAGAGTCATGCAATTAACAAAAGCTACCTACCCATTTTTTTTATTTAAAAAAATTGTTTAAACTGTTGTATGCAACTGTAATTAACATGGTCATGATCTGATTTATAACATTTACATTTATTTTAAAAAGAAGATATAAGGATAGAATGAAGTAAAATATATTCTTACTATAATCAAGTTTTAATTAGGTACTTTAGTTACAAATGTTCATCAATATGACCTCCACCGGCCGCCCGATAGACATCTATACGGCATACGAATTCCTCTCAAACGTTGCTTTCATTTTTTATGTCACGGCATTCATAGCATCTGAAATCCTGAATTTGAGTTCTTCCAAGTTTTTAGGTAATTTTGGTATATAAACTTTCTCTTTTACGTAGCCCCCCAAAAAAATTACATACTGTGAGATCTGGGAAACTTGGTGGTTAGGGATAAATCGCCAAATCATTGTTTCCTTTATGCTTAATCAACTGATGAGGGAGTTTAAACAAACTAACGATAACTAGTCTACTAATCATTGCAGTGCCTCATTAATCAGCTACATAACTAAAAATAAACTTGATTATTTTATCTTTCCATTAGAACACGGGTCTCTAACAATATCAGTTCGTTCGGATGAAGATGTTTGAAACACGTGGTATAAACCTAAAAGTGTATATTTTTCTTATATTTTTGGTTATTACCATGGTTACAATAACGAATTCTACAGAACTTCAAACTATAGATTTATAGTCATTATTACGACTTGATTTGTATAGCTCGTGGCGTTTAAAGGCTTTCAATTGTTCGAAGTCTTTCACAATTATTTTACACTTAACGAAATCTTTGTATAAAGAAAGTGAATATAGTTATAGGTATTTAGGAGTCGAAATATAAACAAAA
The DNA here is from genome assembly GCF_003268045.1 of Sipha flava. NCBI lineage: Eukaryota > Metazoa > Arthropoda > Insecta > Hemiptera > Aphididae > Sipha > Sipha flava. Next base: position 627,416 of record NW_020272843.1, read on the forward strand.
AAGATTCAAACCGCGATTTGTGATAAGACATGAAATACGTTAATTTGATTTCAACAAACTGACAGGTGTTGTCGTTTTACTGTACCCCATTACTGCGCGAGAGATTATTATATATTTATTATTATTATATATTATACATGTTTGGGACATAACACACATGAATCCCAGTGGAATACTACCACGTACAAATGGACGCGCTGTGATTTTGCAAGTAGTATCGTGTCGTTTCCAACGAAATATGACGTATTATTTGATACAAGGTTATTTATTTTCACCCCATTTCAATGCGTTCGTTATATTTTCAGCAGTTTAAAAATACTCTAATATAACAATATATAAAATAATGTATCATGCATATTAATTTTGTTTTTAAATATTTCAATTGGCAGTTTATTGTATTGACCTTTCAAAAGTTTTGTGTTAAAAAATATAATTCTCTCTAAAGTGAAATCTTTTAAACCGTAAAGGTGATTAGGTGAGACAGAAGTTGGGAGAAAATAATTTTATATCGAATGGTCTTTTTTTTTCATCGCCACTGCCGCATCATACTTGTTCTCGTTGAAACTTTGTAAACCATTATAGTTGGTAAACAATTCATATATGGTATTTGTTATCGCGTATCGTGTGTTATTAGATTAGAAAACGATAATAATTTCTGAGTAATAAATCGTATACAATCAAAATCATTATCACGTTTTTGTCATACCATAAGTATTATAGTTTTCACGTACATTAATAAAATGCATATAGTTTATACCCGCGGTTTAAAATATAAAATCAAAAGCAAATTTTGGTTATTTTTTAATTTTTGATCATTAACACTTCTAACATATAAGTCGAATTAACATTTTTTAGATTCATCATACGCTTTGTTTTGTATTTTAAAAGTTTTATTCTGTAACGTACACTGTTCGATTTCCCTTAGAGTGTTACAAATTGTATTTCAACAAAATTAGATTATATTTTTTTATCTTTATAACAATTTATTTTTTTTCGTCCGTAGATCTACGTGTAACATATTTTGAATTTTATTCAGCACAAAGTTTGTGTTACCTACAATATTTTAGGCCCTGTCGGAGAAAATCCGAGTGAGAAAAAAGTCACCAATATTTAGGTACCTACATTTGTGAGGCAATTCGTGTGTAAGGATAATGTTTTATCGTAGACTATGGTTTTTCAGTTTGACGACACCTAGTTAGCGAACATTTCGTTTGGTTGTACTTATTTTTAAAAACAAGTAAGAAATATAATAAAAATATACAAACATTTACTACGAAGGATATACTTCATTGCATCAATAAATTCAATACCAGTAAAATATAATTTGAGTTATATGGGTAAAATTATCTACTACAGGATAGTCGGAATTAATTTTATACCATTTTATAACGATGAAACAAGTCATCATACAAAAAAAAGGTTATACAAGAATATATTTTTATATGATTTTTACGTTAATATTTTTTGTTAACAATCAATGTCGTAAAATCTCATGATAGTATTTTATCATCCCTATAAATTTTAATCGTAGATACGCTCAAGAGAAATGTATAAGAAAAATAATATTATGTCTGAGTGTCGACGAATTGGGTGCCGGTGAACTGGGCTACACGTTGTGACCAGTAGCTAAGAGGTTGGTGATATGGAACAACGATCCAGATCCCAAGATTAAACGGGCCTGTAATGAAAATTCAAAACATATAAACATTAAAATAATCATAATTTTTTTTCTTACAATACCGAATCGCCTAAAATGTAAACGAATGTACTACAAACACATAGAATAACAGTTTTTTCCCGGTTTGTATTGTATTCGGACGGCAAAAAGTTTATTTGAGCAAGATGCTACTGTACGTAATACGAAGGAACGATTGTTTGACGATTTTAAAACGTCAACAACCGAGGCACTAAACGTACAGCACAACACTGTTGGTTGGGTTAGGTTAGGCACGATGCATCTATACGCAGTTCGGGGGTGAGTGCGTGACCGTGTAGGATTAGAGACGCGTAGACGCGCACCCGTAGTGCATTTCATGAGATCAGACGTACCCGTGGGAGGAGGACACAGCGAAAATCGGTCTGTGTACGGGCGCGTAACACACGCGCTACCCTTCCGAGGGCCGGGTTAACCGAAGGGTTGTCACGGACGGCGCGCGGCAGGTGTCGCGTACAGTGTACAATTCGCACCGTAACGGTCTGTCGTCGCGGTCTGGTCGTCGCGGGTTACCCGGTGCGCGGTCGTCGGCAGCCGCGGTCCTCTCGGTCGTCGGGCCAGTGCCGCGGAGCAGCCCACGCGCGACGCACGTTTCGCCCGACGGGAACGGATCGCCGAGCGCCGCGTGTACGCATGGTCGCCGCCCGGCACCTTGACGATATCTCGACCGCCGTCGACACCTCCGCGGGATCCGAACGCGCCTCCGCCGGGTTCTTTCATTTCTCTGGACACGGCGGTGCCGTAAACGATCGCGTCCGAACACACGTCGTCCGCGTCTCGGGTAAGCATGCCGGACGGACGACGGCGACAATGACGAAGATGTCCGCCAACACGTGGACCACGACCATGACGTGCTGGTGCTGGTGCTGGTGCTGGTGGTGGTGGTGGTGTACCGCCGCTCTGGCCCCGTTCGTCATCGGTGAGTGCCGTGCCGTTGCATTATCGTTGCTATTGCGTTTTTGTTTTTCCGTCGTGATCACTGCGCGCTACCGGGCAGGGGAGGCTGACGATCCCGTCACGTTATCCGACTGGTAAAATCATTTAGAAACTACGGGGGTGCGTTTTTTTTTTTAAACGTACCGGATATGATTTTAAAAATATTCGTTTTTTAATCATTCATACGACCGATTAAAAATATTAAAAATATACTCCGAACCGGGGTTCGATCACTTTGAATTTGAATTTATGATCCCTCGACAATATTATTATTCGTCATTCGTGTCCAATAGATTTGTGGGCAACAAATAAGTGCCATAAGCTCGTCGATCACGTATCACGGGTAAGTCACTGATAGATATGCGGATATTATTTTTTAACGGCTTTATATCAATACGATCGAATCGCGCACTGTTTTACCGGTCGGTTAGTTAGAAATGAGTCGATAAAAAAGACACATTTCGCATATACGGCGAGTGAGGGTAGGGAGAAGGAATATTGCCCCATGAGCCATTGATAGTTCTTTGATTCCGTTCGGGGAAACAGAATTAAATAACACTACATTTTAATTATTGTGATCATTCAGATGTAATTAGCAGAATGAAATCGGATCAGAAATTTGTATCTAACTATCAAAATAGTCGATACGAAAGTTACTTAATATTAATGTTTAAAATACATCATGCTTGAGTCATTAAAATGTAATTGGAAAATTAGTATTTTCAACCAATCGAATGAGTTCGTTATCTAAACGTTTCGAATACGTATATTAAAGGCGGATGTGCTAAATCAGCAAAAATTGTATAATAGGCAACTAAATATACACCATAACCAAAATATTTAAACCGTTATAATTTATGCATGTTATTATTGGTGTCGTATCTATATTTCGCTCACCAAAGAGACCTTGTTAACGCGAATGCAATGTATTTCGTTCACGGGTTAAACGATAATATTATTATATTACAGTTGTGTACACTTGCTTGTTGGAACGTTGTAGAGTTAGTAGTTTTGGTGGTGACTAAACATACAACATGTCTATACACGTGATGTATGTGAATTTCGTGATCATTTCATGATGATCATGTTGATCATTTCGTGTTAATTATTTGATTACGTTGTCGGTAGAACTTGTGATAAGATTAATTAAATTAATAGCTAGACAGATGCAAATCTTTTTTTTTATGTATTTAAACAGGAATACTTACAAGATATTCTTATAGAATACATATAAATAGTATACGTGATTTGCTTTATGTTTATTTAAGAATATATAGCTTGCAATTCATTAAACTCAAAAACCAAATATTTATAAATTTATTAATAAATTCTTAGAAATCTTAAATTAATTAAAAAAATTAAATTATAAATGATAATATAACAGTAACAGTACACTTGATAAAACATTAAAACACTTAATTTTATTTTTAATGATACTCATGAGAGAAAACCCCACATTATTACAGCTAATTAGTTATTAGTAATTTGATTACAGTGTACGTTCATATAACCATAAAATATAAATTATTTAAATATAGGTATTTTAAACGTGTTTGCTGTATAATGTGCATGTATCAAGTATACTTGAACTATTGGATACTAAATAATGATATTTTGTTCTAATTGTAGCGTTGTAAATCATTGATCTAATATCATGATAATTACACTCATAATAAACATAAATCATGTTTGGAGTATATAATAGTAATGAAATATCGAAAATTGTCTTTTAGATTAACTATAATGTTTATCCAAGATAAAGTAAAATGTATTGATTGAAAAAAAAAATTAACTATTATTGGTTTTTAATTTTTTCTTTTGGCGTATGTAGAATTGAATATCTTAAGCTATCACCGGATGTCCGAAAGTATTAGTAGTTGAAAAACGAGAACTGTGATTTCAGATAGTAATGAATTATGTGTTAATGAATATTCAGTGATTAAAGTTATACTCCGATGTAATAAGTCCATCTAAGTTCCTAATTTAAATGAGTATCTAATAAGGACGACGAAACATGTCTAGATATTTTATTTTCAAGGGGCTGATAATAGAAAGCGTCATATTATTTGGCTTGATTTGCTTGCGTTTATTTTTTTTCTCCGTAGTCTAAACATTTTTTCAAGCTTTATTAAATGGTTCAGAAGAAATTTTGAAAAGCATTTTATGTCTTGACGAGAAGGTATATGATTTCAGTTTGGAGTTTATTTGTTAAGTTGGCAAGATAAGCATCGTGAGAGTGAGGTAAATTGGAAATTAAAACGTTTTATTTATTCGGGACTAATATGTTACATATAGACACGATCAGTTTGATGGATACAATATTAGAAATTTCGTTAACAATGCGCTACTGAAAAATAACGCTACAAAGAGTGGAAGGAATTTGGGCCGAGATATTAGTGTAAGTTGAAAGCGAACTTTGCGAAAGAATATCTTATCACAATCGCGGTCAAACACTTGCACGATATCAAAGAAATAAGAATTAATTAATTCCACAATAAAATAATATAAATATTGTTTTGCAGTTTTTAGTGGTGTGCATTTAATGTTAATATTATTGTTGTTGATTGTTTGGCTATCATGTGGATAACAAAGAATACAAGTGTAAAAATGTAAAAGCAAGAAAAAAAACTATAATACGTTAAAACGTATATTTACGTTAAAACTATATAGTTAATTGTATAAATGACAAAATTCGTAGTTTTATATTCTACGACTAAAATAATTTAATAACTTATTTAGTCCACGAATAATAATATAATCACGTAAAATTATATAAACTCTGACTATCAAAGTATATTATTTTATTCATATATGAGTATTTATTAGATAAGTATACATTTTAATTCTCATGGAGTAACTTAGATAATTGTGGTTGAATTGTTTCATTACACATTATCAACCTAGACCATTTTTTTAAAAAATGATATACGAGTATACGCACTTATTTTATTTTCTACGAATATTAATATATTTTACTTTTGTAGAATATAAATTTGCGTCTTATATTTTAATAAATGTTTTTTACAAACTTTTTTCAAGTATAAGCTTTATGTGGCTGTTGAACATTAGGTATGGTTACGTAATATACTTCTAACTTTTTTCGTTATTTAAATTATTCTATTTTATTGAGAGAGAGACACTGTATCATTGCATTATGATCATTTTTCAATCGAATCCTATTACCTAAGTAAACTTATTTTGCTTAAATATGTTTAAATTTTTTTTATTTTTTGTAAATCGTGTTCTTTTATGTTTCTTTTATGTAACAAACTTTGTATTGTATATTTTTATCAATGTTAATACTCAAAAAATTTTCACTATTGTTACAATCGTTAACATTTTTTGTATTATTATACAAACAGCATGAAAACTCAATTTGGATAAAACAAAATATTTTATTTCTTCAATCAATTTTGCTTTTTCGTATGTACGAAAACTTCATTTTAATCGTATTACATAAGTTTTATTTGATTTAAACATCAGTCAATACAAATTACTTTTTGTTTTAATTTTTTTCAAATATCGATATTCAGATGGAAGAAACTATTACTAAAGTATTTCATAAAAATGTAAAATCTATTACAAGCATAGTAATATAGTTTAATAAATACTGTGAAATTTTCCCAAAATAGAACAAGATTTGTTTAGAGTTCTACTGTACACATCAGTTTATTTTGATTCAGTTACAAATGATATTAACTTATCTAAAATATTAGAGTAAACATTATAAATAAAGCCATATTTATGTAAACAATTAGGTATTATCAATGCATATCGAAGAGTAAATTGTAAATATTTAAACATATTTATTGTCCTTGTGATATTTTCATGGATTATACAAATCTTTTTGTAGATAAGTAAACTAAAGGGTCGTTTATGTTTCTATTTTCGATAAAGCACTAACATATCTTTTTTATACTGTAGTCTTGATACCTAATCTTTTACATATTCATACAACTAATGACTTCCATACATTAACCGTATCGTTACAAAACATATTTATGATTATTGTCTTATCTGTAATTTTTATCCATAATCATTTATACAATCAAAACTCAAACTTCTAAGCGTTGCTCATTGTGCCCTAGGAACAAAAGAAAGTTTTACATTACATCAAACATAATAGTATAACTTCGTATAACTTTTTATTCATGTATAGCTTATAAACAAATCCGTGTAAAAAGTTACGGTTTGTAAAAGTTAGCCGTTCAAGAATAAAATATATACATTTCATTAACACAATATTAATACTGACATTTATAATTTACTTTTACGAGTATATTTTGCGAGGCGTGTATTTATCCAGACGTGTTATGTAGATAATATTAATGATATATTTCAAATGCGTTACAATTTGATGAGCTTATATGGAAAAAGTACACGATTTTCATCATTTGTATAACAAAAGATATTATTAACATTGATTAACTTTTATTGAAAAAAAGATCACAGCTCAATAATTGAAAATAAAATAATATTGTATAATATAATGCACAGTTAATCGAAGAATCCTTAAATAACTAAGTTTTTCTATTCAAATTTGTTTAAAACAAGATTAGATACCTTCATAGCATTTATCAGTAAATATATCTAGTTTTAATTTAAATAAATAACTATTAATGATAAATGTATACGTTTATAAGTTTTTAATTGTTTATATTAAACAGTCTTATGTACAGGACTATTTTGTTTACTGTTGTGTTAAAATCATTTTTTTTCCGTGAGAAAAGTTTTGAATCGGTGCTTTAAATTAGTTTAGTTAAATTTGTTTGTATTTGAAAATATTTACTTTAAGATTATACAATAATAAACGCTTAAGTTGTACTATATCAAAGAAATGTTTGTGAAATGAAGTTATTTAATTTACCACTAAAACAATCATTTTGTTGTAAAATCGAGATTAAGAGGGTTTTTACACCAAAAAGCTTAACCAAAATATCAGATAATTAGATATTTGGTGTATAGGTAAGTTAAGAATATGTATTTCTAAAATCTGTTATAGGTATTGGAAATATTGAATTGAGTCCCATAAATTATAAGGTCGTCAAATTTAAGGTTCAATCTTTTTACACAGGCGTTGTTGAAATTTAGTCTCTATTATCGATATAAAAGAGACAGTAACAGACAAAAAGTCTTTTCATAGTAATTAGACCATTAATTTATTAATTTTCTATTATTTAATCCTAAATTCACAATATGTTGCATAAATTGAACAATAAGTGATGACATGATAATTTTTAGACTAGAAGGACGGATTCAAGAAACCTTTTTGAATCTATCCTTTATATTATTAAATTCACTTTTTCTTTGAATTATACAATAGATTGTGAACTAACACATTTATAAATATTAAGTATCAAAGTACGAGTTATACGATAAAAATAAATCGAAATTATTATTATTGATCGATGAAAGTTAATTAAATTAATTACATAAGTAATAATGTTTGCATTGATATGAAAATATATTTTAATATTTTACCTTTTCTTTTGTCATTTTAAATTTCATATGAATGAAAACATATTCTAATTTTTTAATAAACCTATTCTCACCGTTATATTTAGTAAAATTAGAAGAAGTAAATTGAGGTTTTTATATAAAAGATGGAATACTCTGTCCCCTCGCGTCTTTTTCAAACACATTACATAAATATATATTATATTATACGTAGTATGTACCGGATATTCCCAGCGTGTAACCACTATGGATGTTATCTTATGTGATTTCTAGGTAGAAAATAATAAATAAGAGCAACTTAATTTTGTCAGTAACGCAAACGTGCTGAAGATGACAGCTATTGCATTTTGAGAATAACAATTTATGGGTTTTTGTCGATTTTTTTTGTTGGTAAACTAAGCTTTTTATATTACCTATTGACCAGCATGACGACGAGTTTTAAATTATAATTATGTTCATGATGACGTACATATTTTATATTTTATCAATACATTTTTAATCAATAAAAAATTATAATTTATACATAACAGTAGATATACGAAAAAGTTATTTAAATCATGGTGTGCACATTTAATTTTAATGGATCATTTATGAATAATCTAGCTAAATTACCCGGACTCATCCGCAGAATTTCTTATTATTTTATATTAGTGCAATAATTATTACTGTTTCGATGTAAAAAAAAATGTTTGATTTGAAAAATTTGTTGAAATATTTTTAAGTAATTTATTTATTCTATATTAATTTAAATATACCTTAGCCGATAAAATCAAAATTAATGAATAAAATATTTCCTAATCAGCCAAAAAGTAATAATACATTTAGCTCAAAACCCAAAATTTGAAATAATTAAAAATTCACTTGAGAATATAACAGAAATTAAAGTAACATGAAAGTACACCGAACTTTTTGTGCATTTTATTTAAAACCAATGTCTTAACATTTGACCCGTACTGAAAAAATAATGAAATGTTGTGAATAAAGTGCCGATTTCAATTAAAGTAAATCTGATAATAATGTTTAGAATTTATCGATTTATCATTTGAAGAACGAAAGCATTTCCTGAACTTGGGTTTATAATGGTTTAGTTATATTTGCCAAGTTTAAAATAAAAAATGTCTTTATTGGTGTATATCTATGAAAATAAGCTTTTTATTAGTTTTTAATGTTATCAAATACTTCATAATGCAGATTTATTTTTTATAATATCATAAAGGTATTTTACTGAAGTATCAATAAAAAAAATTTTGTGTTAATTTTTTTGTTACATTGTTCTGATCTAGCGTTTTTATTGTCAATCGTATAATCTTTATATTTCCTCAAAAATGTTCAATTCGTTCGTATTTTAATGAAAATTTTTGCAGATAAATAATAATAAAATATGAATACATTTAGGTTTAATAGTCATTTTAACAGTGTTAAGACATTTTACTACTTTTCATTTTGTACTTAAAAAAATTTACATTTTTAATATCATATTTATAATATTATATAATATTATATACTATATAGAATTTATTTGAACAATAAAACAAAAAATGAATACTGAACAAGAAATTAAAAAGTGCTTATTAATCAACCAAGGGTTTTTTTAAGACTATAAAATAAAATATGTAAAAAATTTACCTATATTATTTATGTTATTTATCTGCTTATTTATAAATAGTTGAATAACCCGTAGTTGCCGGGTTTATATATTATAGTTGTTTGGCAGAATTAAATGTTGTCTATTTAAATAAAATTTAAATAAGATTATTTAAAAAATATTTCATTCATATATGTATATTAATTAGTTATGAAGCTTATTATTATTATTTATTATATTTATTATAGCTTTTGGCAGTAGCTTCGCTTGTACTAGTATACAGTCATAGATAATGAATACCGGGCTTCACCTGTGGTTTAAATTGTTAAATTGATCAGCTGAATTGTAAATTAAGTAAATTGAGCAGTGGTGTTGTCTTATGTTTTATAAAAATACGACCTGGAAATAACGCTTTACACTTTTAACCACTATTACCTTTTGAATTTAGGAAAATGAGTAACAGAATATGAATGCTTCATCCATGTGCAGTTTTTTTCTGTTACCCTATTATATCTATTATCTTTAATGGGTATATAATAAAAAGTAATAACTTATGACAACAATTGTAATATAAAACTTCTTTATAAACTATATTTGATGTATTTCTTGTTAGTGTTAAAATAACTAAACTTGTTGGTGTATTGACTCTGGAGCATGTCACAAAAAATTGTTCATGTAAAAAACAATCTTTTATATTGATCCCTGCAATTTTCATTGTTTGATTTATTTATTGCCATAGCAAAACATAATTTGACAGAAAACTGCATTCTTTTGAGTTGGAATGGATAATCTGTTGGTATCATTGGTATGCGAGGAATAAAAACTGATTTACCTTTTGCAGATCCAGTCATAATTTCAGCTCCTCTCAGATTTTTTTGAAGACAATTAATACGTAGATGTGTCTCATTGCATAATTTTGGTGGACTAAGATTTCTTAGAAACACTATAGGAGTACCAATTTTTAATGTTAATAAATGTAGTGGGAATCCAGGAGGATTGAGCGAATCGAGAAATTTAACTGGATAATTAACTACATCATCTAATTTCAGTATTGAATTAATTGAATTGTGTTTCATTTTTTTTGCATGGAAAGAGTCTAATAATATTTTGTATTTCTCCTGCTGTATCATTTTTTTTATGTCAAAATGACATTCTCACATAACCAGTTCATTGATATTTCTTTGAAGTTTTCGATGCAAGGATATATTTTGTCTGTAAATTCTTTTAAAGTTTTTAAAACAGTACCGAATCCTATCGGCAAAGTAATTTTTCTTTGCATTCTGTATATTTTCCATCTTCTATTTTTAAGAGTAGTTCAGATAATGGCTCAGAAGTCCTATTTCCTTTTAAATGTACTCACATATTTTTGGTTAAAAATTTTTTTTCTATTTGAGGCCACAAATTTGAAGACTTGATGCATGCTATAATTTCATTAGCTCAAGTTTCTCTGGGTATGACTGCACAGTGGGCCAGGTTATAACAATAATTGATCAAAACCCAAAATAAAAATTATAATTTGAAATTGATTTCTCTATATTATATATATTATATATTTATATATAATAATAAAATTAAAGAATTAAAACTGACCAAATTATCAGTTAATAACTATAATATAGATATTTCACATGATATGAAACTTATAATGGTTGATGGAAAAGTATGTAATGCGATTACATTCACTACTTCAGCACAAAAATGTTATATTTGTAAGACTGCACCAGTAGAAATGAATCAAATCGAAAAAGTTACAAATAAGGAGATAGACCCAATAACACTTTGTTTTGGCCTTTAAACTCTACATGCTTGGATTAGGTTTTTTGAATATTTTTTACACATTTCTTACCGTCTAGATATAAAAAAGTGGCAAGTAAGGGGTGAAGATGAAGACAAATTTTTATCTAGGAAAAAAAAAATTCAAGAAAAATTTAAAACCATTATGGGGTTAAAAGTAGATTATTTAAGATCAGGAGGTGAAGGAACATTCAATGATGGGAACACTTCTCGACGAATTTTTGATAACCTTCAAAAAGCAGCTGAAATAACAGGGATAAAAGAAATCCTTATTACACGTTGTGCAACAATTCTTAAAGCTATGTCATCTGGTTATGAAATAAATGAAGAATCATTCAGTGAATACGCAATTGAAACAGCTAAATTGTTAGTAAAAGAATATCCTTGATAATATATGCCATCCTCAGTACATAAGATATTATTACATGGCTCATTAGTCATTTCTGCTGCTTTACTTCCCATTATCCAAATGTCTGAAGAAGCACAAGAAGCACGCAATAAAGACCTAAAAAATATCCGAGAAAATTATTCTAGAAAATGTTCTAGGATTGAAACAAATGAAGACCTGTTACATGGACTATTGGTGTCATCTGATCCAGTTATTTCTAATCTAAGAAAGTTACCACCCAAAAAATTTTTATCTTTCTCACAAGAAGTATAATAATTACTAATTGCAGTACAACTAACAAATGATTTGAAAGAAAATAGTTCAAATGTAAGTGATGAAAATTAATACAAATATTTATTGTTATATTTTGTATATTTTTATATCCAGTATTAATAATTTACAGTGTACTTTATTTCAAATTTTAATTTTTAATTTTAATAAATAAATAAAAATTTGACTTCTTAAGTGTAAAAAATAATTTAATATTCAATAAGTGTCAGTCTTTAATATGATAATACTTTTTCAAAAACAATATGTAAAAATATTTGTAACAAAAAAAATGTATTACAGGAAACAAAACCTGTATAATAAAATATAACATTATGTAGGTATTTTTTAATAAAGTATATCAAAAACAATTTACAATACTAATTTATATATTAAATTAACACATAAAACAAAAATTAAATTATTTAATTAAAAATATAGTTTTGACCATAAAAGTAAATTATTTGGCCCACTGTCGACTGGTAGAGTTTGTCAAATATCTCCAGATAGTAGTACTGTGATTCCACCCATCGATCAGTTTAAATTCTTCAGATCCATCAGACAGTTGTTTAAAGCCTCAAACTTTCACCATACTAAATTGTTTATTAGCATTGCACATTGGAGTCTCGATGGTGTTCAGATGGAGTGACAACTTGAAAGCAGAAAGAGCAGTTTTTCCTTCATGTAAAAGTGTAGCAGCAATTTCTGATGATGTTGCTGCAATTTCAAACCTATTTGAGTTTCTTACTTTAGGTAAAAGTAGATTGATTAATGGGGTTTTACCAGTTTCACCAGAAGAATTTAAAAATAAATATTTTCCTTAATTTAATTTGATAATATTTAATGTTTGTTTGTAAACAAACTATTGTTCCTCAGTCATAGAGTGTTAATTTTGGAAAACAATTTCGTGCAAAGCATTTAAATCATAGCTTGTTTCTTTTAAATCTTATTTATTTTCTAACAGCCCACTAGATATTATAGGAGTTGACAAACTATATTCTTTGAAGATATTTCCACCTATATTCTCTACAATTAATACCAAACATTAATTATAAAGTTTATTGTTTGTTATATTATTTTCTAGGTGTCGTTTATAGCATTGTCGCCGAATATCATCTGAAACATTGTCTTTATACTTATTTCAAAGACTTGAAGCATTTGAAGGATGGCAAAATAATATTATTACACTGAAAGTTCTTGCATTTTATTAGGTGAACGTCATAATGCTGCTTATTCTAAAGATAAATCACACTGATTGTTATATTTTAATAATTTAAGTGCTTTTTATGTGGCTTGAAATGTTGGTTATGCGATATTGTTCATAGTCTTCAAAAATGAATAGGATATTGGACTTTTTGCGTGATGATGAAGAAGACGAAGATGAAAACATTCAACATTGTTTGGGTGGATTGTATAAACTCTACCTAAAACTATATTTTTATTTTCTTTTAACAAACCTGCGACATTCTGCCTTGTCTATGTCTAACAAATTTATTATTTATCCACACATAATACCTAGAAATCTGTGGATAAAGCAATGTTCTGGCAAAATTATCGGTTTGACATATCTGAAAAAAGCCTGAAGAGTTATTGTAGGTGGATTTGCTATTCTTTTGGCGACATTATTTGCTGTAAAGTAAATACATTGTTTATTTTCTAGATGAACAGAAAGATGAGTAATAGCTTTCTATGTACTTAATGTAGATACATATTGTGTATACAAAAACCTACAATTCTTCAAGCTGCTTCGGAATTACTGTTATACCTGCCTGCTGTTTTCCCTAAACTAAACACTGTGTGTTTTCTACTTTTTGTGACTTATTTGCATACATATTTTATAGACTTGATTTAACTTTCTATTTCAATATTTATATGAACAATAATAGTACAAAATAATACAGGGTTATATGGAACAGCCCACTTTTTATCAAAGTCAATTGACTTAATACTCACTTTGAAACCTCTATCATCTGTTGATCGCCTTCTATATTTTGAATATCCATCTTCACCTTTTTGAGTTTTTAAAATGAGGGTTAATTGTATGAAGTTTGTTGCAAACATATTCATTCATACACGGAGAATTTTTGTTTAAAAGTCCACATGGTCCATGTATCATAATAGCCTTTACTATATCGTACAATAAAGGATCAACATCAGTTGAATATCATGTCCTGTATATCTGTGCGATGTTTCTTACTTTTATCTAAAATTAAATTTTCTGTGACACTTACCATACATTATTAGAAATCGTCCTCTGAAGTAATATTTAAATTTTCTGAAACATTTAGAACATTAGAAATTGATAAATAACCATAAAAATGACCACTATTAATATTTCCAGTTAGACGCAATATTCTAAGTGAAAATGTATTTACACCAAATTTAGTATAAAGATTATTATTATAATAAATTTCAAATAAAAATGGGAAAATATTGTAGCTGCAACCAATTCGTAATAACTAGCGTAGACAGTAGGATCGACCATTTCACGAATATAATTAGCAGTGGAAAAATTGTCACCAATGGAATTATAAGATATAGTAATAAAATTATTCCGACTATCAAATTCATACAAAATAATTGTATTTAATATTAACAAATATTAACAAATGAAATTAAATTGAAAGGAAAAGGTAGGTTAGTCATCATGACCATCAGGCATCATCACCGATAATTGGTATTACTATTTGAGATGTCAATATTTTACTGCCAAAAATTTCTTCAGATGACATTTTTAAAAAAATATATGCATAATGTACAGCTAGTGGCTTACGGCTTATAAGCACTTAAACTTTCAGCAGATACGCCTTTGTATGTTATATGAGCAAACGCATGTCGTACTTTATACAACAACAGGTTGGGCTATGCGTTGATTATGAAAAAAAAAATGATTATGAAATTAACAGGCGCAAGACGTATTTCATGTGATTGGACGGATTTGCCTAAAATATACTTCAATTATAATATGAAAAATACGTAAAGTAGTATACGGACAAGATAAAATTAATAACATTAATAAAAAAGATAATAAATAAATATATTTTCTGGAACATGTGCACCAAACGTTACCAGCCCACTGCTATTAGATATTATTTAGTAGTTTATTATATATATATATATATATATATATATATATATATATATATATA